>NW_026647177.1:0-222962 GCF_950295315.1 Erinaceus europaeus
TATACTTGCCAGAAGATGGTCATTCACTTGGGTAAAAAAAAAAAAAAAAAAAAAAAAAAAAAAAAGGCTTTTTATTTTTTTTCCTCCTGCCTGGGTAACCTGTCTCCTGCCTGTTTCAAAGTGAAAAAAGGGAAAAATCTTTTTTGGAGCGAAAAGGACCAAAATGCAGGCAGGTGGACTCCGTGGAAGGTGGATGGGGAGTTGCTCCTGCCCTGGCACTAGAGCCCCAGCTGCTGTTCCAGGTGCTCTCTGATAACAGAGATCTCCGTGTGTCGTGTCATGACACTGTCTCCAGGACTGACCCTCAGGATAATGAGGATTCAAAACGAGGCAGGTGATACTGCCTTCAAAAGTAAATCCAGGGAGGTTTGGCGGTATGTCAGAGGGTTAAGGGCTTGTGGCGCTCACGAATAGAGGGGGCAGGTGGAAGGATTTGGGGTCTGGCCCCCAGACCGCCACCTGCAGGGGAGTCGCTTTACAGGGGGTGAAGCGGGTCTTTAGGAGCTCTATCTTTCTCTCCCACCCTGTATTTCCTCTGCTCTCTCCTTTTGTGTCTGTCAGATGCAAGGTCAGTAACAACAACAACAACAACAACAAAAACAATAACCACCACAGTGACCAAGCAACAAGGGCAGCGAAAGGGGAACAAATGGAGTGCAGGAGCTGTGGATTATTCGTGGCGTAGGCACTCAGCTGTGGCAATAACCCCTTGAGGCAATCAATCCATACATGAAGATGTAATACAGGTAACAGAGACGTATATGTCCCTGTGTGTTTCCACTGAGTTAATGTAAATGCACTTTTATTGACTTCTTCATTTATTTATTACCTTGCCACGAGAATTTCTTTTCATTGCTAAAAAAAAGTGTCCCATCAAGGGTACCAGGTGGTGCCACACCCAGTTAAGCACTCATGTTACAATGCAGGAGGACTGGGCTTCAACACCCTGGTTCCCACATGCCAGGGGAAATCTTTACAAGTGGTGCGGAAGTGCTGCAGTTGTCTCTCTCTGTGTCTCAAACTCTCTCTACCTCCCTTCCCTCTCAATTCCTGTCTATTTATTCCAGTGAATAATCAAGAAAATAGAAAGTAAAAAAAGAAAAAGGAAAAGGAAATATTCCACGACTTCAAATGGGTTAATCAGGACAATGCTTTCCTTGTTAAGATCCTCACAGCATTCCATATGCAGAAAGGCAAAGATGCCATGTATTTTTTAACCCAGTTTTTATATTTATTTATTTATTTATTTAGGTGCTTATTCATTTTTGTTATTGATGAATTAATGTTTTACATTTTACATTGACTAGGGATCTGACACCAGCGGACTCCAGTACCCCTATATGGTACTCTGCCTCTACAAAACCCATCCATTGACCTGTCCATCCATCCATCCATCCACCCATACATCTATCCATCCATTCATACATACATACATACATACATCCATCCATCCATCCATCCACCAGTCAACCAAGCTAAGTACAAAAGGAGATCTCTCCTTGAATGGTGAGGAGAAACAACGATGCATAGGTAGGTTGCAAAGGCCCAGTTTGGCTGAATAGGGCAGAGGGGCTGAACCAGGGAATGTGTTGGGGCGTGTGGGTTTGGGTGGGATGAGCCGGAGACCCTGTGAGCTGGGTCACATTAGGGGCAGGCAGGGGGTGGAAGGGGTTGCGAACAGCTGTCACTGGAGAAGCATCACAAGTGCTGGAGCTGGTGAGCAGGGCACCTGGAAGAGAGGACAGACAAAGGAGAGAAGCAAAGTGCGGAGGAGAGGAGAGGGGAGAGGATGGTGAGGACAGGAGAGGACAGGAGAGGACAGGATTAGAGGGGACCTGAGAAACCTACCTGGACAAAGGCAGCATACGGACATCCAGGAAGGCAGGCAGGCATGCAGGCAGCTCTGGCCTGGGCTCCCAGGATCCCGGGCGCACCTCCACCTGTCTTCTCTTGGCTGCCAGCCCTGAGGTCCCTCGTCGGTCAGCACTGTCTTCCCATCCTTCCGTCCCTCACTGCCAGGGCCCAGGCGTCTGGGCGCTGTTGCCTGACCTAGTGGCAGGGCAGTTGGGCTGCCCAGTGCCAGTGTGGCCAGCACAGATTGCCAGGGGCTAGGACATCACAGAGGGCTCATGTGGTTGCTAGGCCATGGGGACCCCGCCCATCCAGTTGACCAGCAGCCATGACCCCCACGCTGAACTTGACCTGAGGGGTGGTGGCCAGCCACCAGAGCCAGAGCCCCAGGCCAAAGCAGGTGCTGGTCGGCCGGGCCAAGGGGCTATGTGCAGATTGGTGTGTGTCTGGGCATGGGGCTGGCATCTGACAGTCCAGGGCGGGGGACCAAGGTCCGCCAGGCCCCTGTCCCACCATGTGCACTGACACACAGTCTTGCTGACTGACTGACAGTCCCCGCCCCAGAGATACCCACACCAAGTCCCTGGGTGCCCTGAGCTGCCCCTGAGGGTGGGTGGGTGCCTGCCTGGACACATGCCTCCGTAATGGAGGCCTCAATTAATCCCGTTGCCTACTGACAGCTGCCCTCCTGCCCCTCCTTCTCCTCCTACGCCTCCTCCTCCTCCTCTTCCTACTCTTCCTCCTCCTCTTTCTCCTCCTCCTCCTCCACCCCCTCCTCCTCTTCCTCATCCTCAGATGGACTCACTCAGGGCCCTTGGCCTAGGCAAGCCAGGGCTGCTGCTCTGGCTTCTGCAGCTTCTATCCAGTGGGGGGGTGTAGGAATCTGTTCCTGTCAGTCCCTGATTCCTGGGACCTTCCATGCCTCCAGCTGCCCCCACTCTCTAGTCCTGACCCCTCCTCAAGGATGCCCCCTTTCCCCTTACCCTCTGTCCCCCAGCTCCCAACTAACATCTACTGTGTTCCTCCCTGCGCTACTTTACTGCCACCCTGCTTCTGCCTTTCAGCCCTGAGGGCCCAAGGCCAGCCCAGCTGCCATCTCACCATCCAGCAGGGGGACCTGCCCTAACTCCCTGCCACCACACCCACACACACAGCCCTGCACACACTCCTGGGCTCCCCTGCCTGCAGCCTGCCTCTCAAACAGTCTCCTTCTGCCCCCTAGCCCCCTTACAGCCTCTGCCACGGACCCCCACAGACACCTGGGCATGAGCAGTGCAGACATGCAAACAGCTCCCCTCGCCCCCACTCCAGTTGCTCCAAGGTTGTCAAGAGTCTTTTTTTCATGCTGTAGGGGAGGGAGTTGAGACAGTCCAATGTCCTGGGGAGCAAGAACTGCAAACAGTCCATCTACAATGTAACATTTGGGTCTCAGGCCGCCCAATCCCTAGTGCGCTGTGCAGACCTTTGACTGGCAAAAACACCCCATCTGAGCGTGAGATCTGGCTGGGCTAGTGGCTCTTTCTGTGGACTAAGAGACAGACAGACAGAGTTTTCAGGTTCAAAACCTATACTTGCCAGAAGATGGTCATTCACTTGGGTAAAAAAAAAAAAAAAAAAAAAAAGGCTTTTTATTTTTTTTCCTCCTGCCTGGGTAACCTGTCTCCTGCCTGTTTCAAAGTGAAAAAAGGGAAAAATCTTTTTTGGAGCGAAAAGGACCAAAATGCAGGCAGGTGGACTCCGTGGAAGGTGGATGGGGAGTTGCTCCTGCCCTGGCACTAGAGCCCCAGCTGCTGTTCCAGGTGCTCTCTGATAACAGAGATCTCCGTGTGTCGTGTCATGACACTGTCTCCAGGACTGACCCTCAGGATAATGAGGATTCAAAACGAGGCAGGTGATACTGCCTTCAAAAGTAAATCCAGGGAGGTTTGGCGGTATGTCAGAGGGTTAAGGGCTTGTGGCGCTCACGAATAGAGGGGACAGGTGGAAGGATTTGGGGTCTGGCCCCCAGACCGCCACCTGCAGGGGAGTCGCTTTACAGGGGGTGAAGCGGGTCTTTAGGAGCTCTATCTTTCTCTCCCACCCTGTATTTCCTCTGCTCTCTCCTTTTGTGTCTGTCAGATGCAAGGTCAGTAACAACAACAACAACAACAACAAAAACAATAACCACCACAGTGACCAAGCAACAAGGGCAGCGAAAGGGGAACAAATGGAGTGCAGGAGCTGTGGATTATTCGTGGCGTAGGCACTCAGCTGTGGCAATAACCCCTTGAGGCAATCAATCCATACATGAAGATGTAATACAGGTAACAGAGACGTATATGTCCCTGTGTGTTTCCACTGAGTTAATGTAAATGCACTTTTATTGACTTCTTCATTTATTTATTACCTTGCCACGAGAATTTCTTTTCATTGCTAAAAAAAAGTGTCCCATCAAGGGTACCAGGTGGTGCCACACCCAGTTAAGCACTCATGTTACAATGCAGGAGGACTGGGCTTCAACACCCTGGTTCCCACATGCCAGGGGAAATCTTTACAAGTGGTGCGGAAGTGCTGCAGTTGTCTCTCTCTGTGTCTCAAACTCTCTCTACCTCCCTTCCCTCTCAATTCCTGTCTATTTATTCCAGTGAATAATCAAGAAAATAGAAAGTAAAAAAAGAAAAAGGAAAAGGAAATATTCCACGACTTCAAATGGGTTAATCAGGACAATGCTTTCCTTGTTAAGATCCTCACAGCATTCCATATGCAGAAAGGCAAAGATGCCATGTATTTTTTAACCCAGTTTTTATATTTATTTATTTATTTATTTAGGTGCTTATTCATTTTTGTTATTGATGAATTAATGTTTTACATTTTACATTGACTAGGGATCTGACACCAGCGGACTCCAGTACCCCTATATGGTACTCTGCCTCTACAAAACCCATCCATTGACCTGTCCATCCATCCATCCATCCACCCATACATCTATCCATCCATTCATACATACATACATACATCCATCCATCCATCCATCCATCCATCCACCAGTCAACCAAGCTAAGTTCAAAAGGAGATCTCTCCTTGAATGGTGAGGAGAAACAACGATGCATAGGTAGGTTGCAAAGGCCCAGTTTGGCTGAATAGGGCAGAGGGGCTGAACCAGGGAATGTGTTGGGGCGTGTGGGTTTGGGTGGGATGAGCCGGAGACCCTGTGAGCTGGGTCACATTAGGGGCAGGCAGGGGGTGGAAGGGGTTGCGAACAGCTGTCACTGGAGAAGCATCACAAGTGCTGGAGCTGGTGAGCAGGGCACCTGGAAGAGAGGACAGACAAAGGAGAGAAGCAAAGTGCGGAGGAGAGGAGAGGGGAGAGGATGGTGAGGACAGGAGAGGACAGGAGAGGACAGGATTAGAGGGGACCTGAGAAACCTACCTGGACAAAGGCAGCATACGGACATCCAGGAAGGCAGGCAGGCATGCAGGCAGCTCTGGCCTGGGCTCCCAGGATCCCGGGCGCACCTCCACCTGTCTTCTCTTGGCTGCCAGCCCTGAGGTCCCTCGTCGGTCAGCACTGTCTTCCCATCCTTCCGTCCCTCACTGCCAGGGCCCAGGCGTCTGGGCGCTGTTGCCTGACCTAGTGGCAGGGCAGTTGGGCTGCCCAGTGCCAGTGTGGCCAGCACAGATTGCCAGGGGCTAGGACATCACAGAGGGCTCATGTGGTTGCTAGGCCATGGGGACCCCGCCCATCCAGTTGACCAGCAGCCATGACCCC
Source organism: Erinaceus europaeus (assembly GCF_950295315.1). Classification (NCBI taxonomy): domain Eukaryota; kingdom Metazoa; phylum Chordata; class Mammalia; order Eulipotyphla; family Erinaceidae; genus Erinaceus; species Erinaceus europaeus. Next base: position 5,600 of record NW_026647177.1, read on the forward strand.
CACGCTGAACTTGACCTGAGGGGTGGTGGCCAGCCACCAGAGCCAGAGCCCCAGGCCAAAGCAGGTGCTGGTCGGCCGGGCCAAGGGGCTATGTGCAGATTGGTGTGTGTCTGGGCATGGGGCTGGCATCTGACAGTCCAGGGCGGGGGACCAAGGTCCGCCAGGCCCCTGTCCCACCATGTGCACTGACACACAGTCTTGCTGACTGACTGACAGTCCCCGCCCCAGAGATACCCACACCAAGTCCCTGGGTGCCCTGAGCTGCCCCTGAGGGTGGGTGGGTGCCTGCCTGGACACATGCCTCCGTAATGGAGGCCTCTATTAATCCCGTTGCCTACTGACAGCTGCCCTCCTGCCCCTCCTTCTCCTCCTACGCCTCCTCCTCCTCCTCTTCCTACTCTTCCTCCTCCTCTTTCTCCTCCTCCTCCTCCACCCCCTCCTCCTCTTCCTCATCCTCAGATGGACTCACTCAGGGCCCTTGGCCTAGGCAAGCCAGGGCTGCTGCTCTGGCTTCTGCAGCTTCTATCCAGTGGGGGGGTGTAGGAATCTGTTCCTGTCAGTCCCTGATTCCTGGGACCTTCCATGCCTCCAGCTGCCCCCACTCTCTAGTCCTGACCCCTCCTCAAGGATGCCCCCTTTCCCCTTACCCTCTGTCCCCCAGCTCCCAACTAACATCTACTGTGTTCCTCCCTGCGCTACTTTACTGCCACCCTGCTTCTGCCTTTCAGCCCTGAGGGCCCAAGGCCAGCCCAGCTGCCATCTCACCATCCAGCAGGGGGACCTGCCCTAACTCCCTGCCACCACACCCACACACACAGCCCTGCACACACTCCTGGGCTCCCCTGCCTGCAGCCTGCCTCTCAAACAGTCTCCTTCTGCCCCCTAGCCCCCTTACAGCCTCTGCCACGGACCCCCACAGACACCTGGGCATGAGCAGTGCAGACATGCAAACAGCTCCCCTCGCCCCCACTCCAGTTGCTCCAAGGTTGTCAAGAGTCTTTTTTTCATGCTGTAGGGGAGGGAGTTGAGACAGTCCAATGTCCTGGGGAGCAAGAACTGCAAACAGTCCATCTACAATGTAACATTTGGGTCTCAGGCCGCCCAATCCCTAGTGCGCTGTGCAGACCTTTGACTGGCAAAAACACCCCATCTGAGCGTGAGATCTGGCTGGGCTAGTGGCTCTTTCTGTGGACTAAGAGACAGACAGACAGAGTTTTCAGGTTCAAAACCTATACTTGCCAGAAGATGGTCATTCACTTGGGTAAAAAAAAAAAAAAAAAAAAAAAAAAAAAAAAAAAAAAAGGCTTTTTATTTTTTTTCCTCCTGCCTGGGTAACCTGTCTCCTGCCTGTTTCAAAGTGAAAAAAGGGAAAAATCTTTTTTGGAGCGAAAAGGACCAAAATGCAGGCAGGTGGACTCCGTGGAAGGTGGATGGGGAGTTGCTCCTGCCCTGGCACTAGAGCCCCAGCTGCTGTTCCAGGTGCTCTCTGATAACAGAGATCTCCGTGTGTCGTGTCATGACACTGTCTCCAGGACTGACCCTCAGGATAATGAGGATTCAAAACGAGGCAGGTGATACTGCCTTCAAAAGTAAATCCAGGGAGGTTTGGCGGTATGTCAGAGGGTTAAGGGCTTGTGGCGCTCACGAATAGAGGGGACAGGTGGAAGGATTTGGGGTCTGGCCCCCAGACCGCCACCTGCAGGGGAGTCGCTTTACAGGGGGTGAAGCGGGTCTTTAGGAGCTCTATCTTTCTCTCCCACCCTGTATTTCCTCTGCTCTCTCCTTTTGTGTCTGTCAGATGCAAGGTCAGTAACAACAACAACAACAACAACAAAAACAATAACCACCACAGTGACCAAGCAACAAGGGCAGCGAAAGGGGAACAAATGGAGTGCAGGAGCTGTGGATTATTCGTGGCGTAGGCACTCAGCTGTGGCAATAACCCCTTGAGGCAATCAATCCATACATGAAGATGTAATACAGGTAACAGAGACGTATATGTCCCTGTGTGTTTCCACTGAGTTAATGTAAATGCACTTTTATTGACTTCTTCATTTATTTATTACCTTGCCACGAGAATTTCTTTTCATTGCTAAAAAAAAGTGTCCCATCAAGGGTACCAGGTGGTGCCACACCCAGTTAAGCACTCATGTTACAATGCAGGAGGACTGGGCTTCAACACCCTGGTTCCCACATGCCAGGGGAAATCTTTACAAGTGGTGCGGAAGTGCTGCAGTTGTCTCTCTCTGTGTCTCAAACTCTCTCTACCTCCCTTCCCTCTCAATTCCTGTCTATTTATTCCAGTGAATAATCAAGAAAATAGAAAGTAAAAAAAGAAAAAGGAAAAGGAAATATTCCACGACTTCAAATGGGTTAATCAGGACAATGCTTTCCTTGTTAAGATCCTCACAGCATTCCATATGCAGAAAGGCAAAGATGCCATGTATTTTTTAACCCAGTTTTTATATTTATTTATTTATTTATTTAGGTGCTTATTCATTTTTGTTATTGATGAATTAATGTTTTACATTTTACATTGACTAGGGATCTGACACCAGCGGACTCCAGTACCCCTATATGGTACTCTGCCTCTACAAAACCCATCCATTGACCTGTCCATCCATCCATCCATCCACCCATACATCTATCCATCCATTCATACATACATACATACATCCATCCATCCATCCATCCATCCATCCACCAGTCAACCAAGCTAAGTACAAAAGGAGATCTCTCCTTGAATGGTGAGGAGAAACAACGATGCATAGGTAGGTTGCAAAGGCCCAGTTTGGCTGAATAGGGCAGAGGGGCTGAACCAGGGAATGTGTTGGGGCGTGTGGGTTTGGGTGGGATGAGCCGGAGACCCTGTGAGCTGGGTCACATTAGGGGCAGGCAGGGGGTGGAAGGGGTTGCGAACAGCTGTCACTGGAGAAGCATCACAAGTGCTGGAGCTGGTGAGCAGGGCACCTGGAAGAGAGGACAGACAAAGGAGAGAAGCAAAGTGCGGAGGAGAGGAGAGGGGAGAGGATGGTGAGGACAGGAGAGGACAGGAGAGGACAGGATTAGAGGGGACCTGAGAAACCTACCTGGACAAAGGCAGCATACGGACATCCAGGAAGGCAGGCAGGCATGCAGGCAGCTCTGGCCTGGGCTCCCAGGATCCCGGGCGCACCTCCACCTGTCTTCTCTTGGCTGCCAGCCCTGAGGTCCCTCGTCGGTCAGCACTGTCTTCCCATCCTTCCGTCCCTCACTGCCAGGGCCCAGGCGTCTGGGCGCTGTTGCCTGACCTAGTGGCAGGGCAGTTGGGCTGCCCAGTGCCAGTGTGGCCAGCACAGATTGCCAGGGGCTAGGACATCACAGAGGGCTCATGTGGTTGCTAGGCCATGGGGACCCCGCCCATCCAGTTGACCAGCAGCCATGACCCCCACGCTGAACTTGACCTGAGGGGTGGTGGCCAGCCACCAGAGCCAGAGCCCCAGGCCAAAGCAGGTGCTGGTCGGCCGGGCCAAGGGGCTATGTGCAGATTGGTGTGTGTCTGGGCATGGGGCTGGCATCTGACAGTCCAGGGCGGGGGACCAAGGTCCGCCAGGCCCCTGTCCCACCATGTGCACTGACACACAGTCTTGCTGACTGACTGACAGTCCCCGCCCCAGAGATACCCACACCAAGTCCCTGGGTGCCCTGAGCTGCCCCTGAGGGTGGGTGGGTGCCTGCCTGGACACATGCCTCCGTAATGGAGGCCTCTATTAATCCCGTTGCCTACTGACAGCTGCCCTCCTGCCCCTCCTTCTCCTCCTACGCCTCCTCCTCCTCCTCTTCCTACTCTTCCTCCTCCTCTTTCTCCTCCTCCTCCTCCACCCCCTCCTCCTCTTCCTCATCCTCAGATGGACTCACTCAGGGCCCTTGGCCTAGGCAAGCCAGGGCTGCTGCTCTGGCTTCTGCAGCTTCTATCCAGTGGGGGGGTGTAGGAATCTGTTCCTGTCAGTCCCTGATTCCTGGGACCTTCCATGCCTCCAGCTGCCCCCACTCTCTAGTCCTGACCCCTCCTCAAGGATGCCCCCTTTCCCCTTACCCTCTGTCCCCCAGCTCCCAACTAACATCTACTGGGTTCCTCCCTGCGCTACTTTACTGCCACCCTGCTTCTGCCCTTCAGCCCTGAGGGCCCAAGGCCAGCCCAGCTGCCATCTCACCATCCAGCAGGGGGACCTGCCCTAACTCCCTGCCACCACACCCACACACACAGCCCTGCACACACTCCTGGGCTCCCCTGCCTGCAGCCTGCCTCTCAAACAGTCTCCTTCTGCCCCCTAGCCCCCTTACAGCCTCTGCCACGGACCCCCACAGACACCTGGGCATGAGCAGTGCAGACATGCAAACAGCTCCCCTCGCCCCCACTCCAGTTGCTCCAAGGTTGTCAAGAGTCTTTTTTTCATGCTGTAGGGGAGGGAGTTGAGACAGTCCAATGTCCTGGGGAGCAAGAACTGCAAACAGTCCATCTACAATGTAACATTTGGGTCTCAGGCCGCCCAATCCCTAGTGCGCTGTGCAGACCTTTGACTGGCAAAAACACCCCATCTGAGCGTGAGATCTGGCTGGGCTAGTGGCTCTTTCTGTGGACTAAGAGACAGACAGACAGAGTTTTCAGGTTCAAAACCTATACTTGCCAGAAGATGGTCATTCACTTGGGTAAAAAAAAAAAAAAAAAAAAAAAAAAAAAGGCTTTTTATTTTTTTTCCTCCTGCCTGGGTAACCTGTCTCCTGCCTGTTTCAAAGTTGAAAAAGGGAAAAATCTTTTTTGGAGCGAAAAGGACCAAAATGCAGGCAGGTGGACTCCGTGGAAGGTGGATGGGGAGTTGCTCCTGCCCTGGCACTAGAGCCCCAGCTGCTGTTCCAGGTGCTCTCTGATAACAGAGATCTCCGTGTGTCGTGTCATGACACTGTCTCCAGGACTGACCCTCAGGATAATGAGGATTCAAAACGAGGCAGGTGATACTGCCTTCAAAAGTAAATCCAGGGAGGTTTGGCGGTATGTCAGAGGGTTAAGGGCTTGTGGCGCTCACGAATAGAGGGGACAGGTGGAAGGATTTGGGGTCTGGCCCCCAGACCGCCACCTGCAGGGGAGTCGCTTTACAGGGGGTGAAGCGGGTCTTTAGGAGCTCTATCTTTCTCTCCCACCCTGTATTTCCTCTGCTCTCTCCTTTTGTGTCTGTCAGATGCAAGGTCAGTAACAACAACAACAACAACAACAAAAACAATAACCACCACAGTGACCAAGCAACAAGGGCAGCGAAAGGGGAACAAATGGAGTGCAGGAGCTGTGGATTATTCGTGGCGTAGGCACTCAGCTGTGGCAATAACCCCTTGAGGCAATCAATCCATACATGAAGATGTAATACAGGTAACAGAGACGTATATGTCCCTGTGTGTTTCCACTGAGTTAATGTAAATGCACTTTTATTGACTTCTTCATTTATTTATTACCTTGCCACGAGAATTTCTTTTCATTGCTAAAAAAAAGTGTCCCATCAAGGGTACCAGGTGGTGCCACACCCAGTTAAGCACTCATGTTACAATGCAGGAGGACTGGGCTTCAACACCCTGGTTCCCACATGCCAGGGGAAATCTTTACAAGTGGTGCGGAAGTGCTGCAGTTGTCTCTCTCTGTGTCTCAAACTCTCTCTACCTCCCTTCCCTCTCAATTCCTGTCTATTTATTCCAGTGAATAATCAAGAAAATAGAAAGTAAAAAAAGAAAAAGGAAAAGGAAATATTCCACGACTTCAAATGGGTTAATCAGGACAATGCTTTCCTTGTTAAGATCCTCACAGCATTCCATATGCAGAAAGGCAAAGATGCCATGTATTTTTTAACCCAGTTTTTATATTTATTTATTTATTTATTTAGGTGCTTATTCATTTTTGTTATTGATGAATTAATGTTTTACATTTTACATTGACTAGGGATCTGACACCAGCGGACTCCAGTACCCCTATATGGTACTCTGCCTCTACAAAACCCATCCATTGACCTGTCCATCCATCCATCCATCCACCCATACATCTATCCATCCATTCATACATACATACATACATACATACATACATCCATCCATCCATCCACCAGTCAACCAAGCTAAGTACAAAAGGAGATCTCTCCTTGAATGGTGAGGAGAAACAACGATGCATAGGTAGGTTGCAAAGGCCCAGTTTGGCTGAATAGGGCAGAGGGGCTGAACCAGGGAATGTGTTGGGGCGTGTGGGTTTGGGTGGGATGAGCAGGAGACCCTGTGAGCTGGGTCACATTAGGGGCAGGCAGGGGGTGGAAGGGGTTGCGAACAGCTGTCACTGGAGAAGCATCACAAGTGCTGGAGCTGGTGAGCAGGGCAACTGGAAGAGAGGACAGACAAAGGAGAGAAGCAAAGTGCGGAGGAGAGGAGAGGGGAGAGGATGGTGAGGACAGGAGAGGACAGGAGAGGACAGGATTAGAGGGGACCTGAGAAACCTACCTGGACAAAGGCAGCATACGGACATCCAGGAAGGCAGGCAGGCATGCAGGCAGCTCTGGCCTGGGCTCCCAGGATCCCGGGCGCACCTCCACCTGTCTTCTCTTGGCTGCCAGCCCTGAGGTCCCTCGTCGGTCAGCACTGTCTTCCCATCCTTCCGTCCCTCACTGCCAGGGCCCAGGCGTCTGGGCGCTGTTGCCTGACCTAGTGGCAGGGCAGTTGGGCTGCCCAGTGCCAGTGTGGCCAGCACAGATTGCCAGGGGCTAGGACATCACAGAGGGCTCATGTGGTTGCTAGGCCATGGGGACCCCGCCCATCCAGTTGACCAGCAGCCATGACCCCCACGCTGAACTTGACCTGAGGGGTGGTGGCCAGCCACCAGAGCCAGAGCCCCAGGCCAAAGCAGGTGCTGGTCGGCCGGGCCAAGGGGCTATGTGCAGATTGGTGTGTGTCTGGGCATGGGGCTGGCATCTGACAGTCCAGGGCGGGGGACCAAGGTCCGCCAGGCCCCTGTCCCACCATGTGCACTGACACACAGTCTTGCTGACTGACTGACAGTCCCCGCCCCAGAGATACCCACACCAAGTCCCTGGGTGCCCTGAGCTGCCCCTGAGGGTGGGTGGGTGCCTGCCTGGACACATGCCTCCGTAATGGAGGCCTCTATTAATCCCGTTGCCTACTGACAGCTGCCCTCCTGCCCCTCCTTCTCCTCCTACGCCTCCTCCTCCTCCTCTTCCTACTCTTCCTCCTCCTCTTTCTCCTCCTCCTCCTCCACCCCCTCCTCCTCTTCCTCATCCTCAGATGGACTCACTCAGGGCCCTTGGCCTAGGCAAGCCAGGGCTGCTGCTCTGGCTTCTGCAGCTTCTATCCAGTGGGGGGGTGTAGGAATCTGTTCCTGTCAGTCCCTGATTCCTGGGACCTTCCATGCCTCCAGCTGCCCCCACTCTCTAGTCCTGACCCCTCCTCAAGGATGCCCCCTTTCCCCTTACCCTCTGTCCCCCAGCTCCCAACTAACATCTACTGTGTTCCTCCCTGCGCTACTTTACTGCCACCCTGCTTCTGCCCTTCAGCCCTGAGGGCCCAAGGCCAGCCCAGCTGCCATCTCACCATCCAGCAGGGGGACCTGCCCTAACTCCCTGCCACCACACCCACACACACAGCCCTGCACACACTCCTGGGCTCCCCTGCCTGCAGCCTGCCTCTCAAACAGTCTCCTTCTGCCCCCTAGCCCCCTTACAGCCTCTGCCACGGACCCCCACAGACACCTGGGCATGAGCAGTGCAGACATGCAAACAGCTCCCCTCGCCCCCACTCCAGTTGCTCCAAGGTTGTCAAGAGTCTTTTTTTCATGCTGTAGGGGAGGGAGTTGAGACAGTCCAATGTCCTGGGGAGCAAGAACTGCAAACAGTCCATCTACAATGTAACATTTGGGTCTCAGGCCGCCCAATCCCTAGTGCGCTGTGCAGACCTTTGACTGGCAAAAACACCCCATCTGAGCGTGAGATCTGGCTGGGCTAGTGGCTCTTTCTGTGGACTAAGAGACAGACAGACAGAGTTTTCAGGTTCAAAACCTATACTTGCCAGAAGATGGTCATTCACTTGGGTAAAAAAAAAAAAAAAAAAAAAAAAAAAAAGGCTTTTTATTTTTTTTCCTCCTGCCTGGGTAACCTGTCTCCTGCCTGTTTCAAAGTGAAAAAAGGGAAAAATCTTTTTTGGAGCGAAAAGGACCAAAATGCAGGCAGGTGGACTCCGTGGAAGGTGGATGGGGAGTTGCTCCTGCCCTGGCACTAGAGCCCCAGCTGCTGTTCCAGGTGCTCTCTGATAACAGAGATCTCCGTGTGTCGTGTCATGACACTGTCTCCAGGACTGACCCTCAGGATAATGAGGATTCAAAACGAGGCAGGTGATACTGCCTTCAAAAGTAAATCCAGGGAGGTTTGGCGGTATGTCAGAGGGTTAAGGGCTTGTGGCGCTCACGAATAGAGGGGACAGGTGGAAGGATTTGGGGTCTGGCCCCCAGACCGCCACCTGCAGGGGAGTCGCTTTACAGGGGGTGAAGCGGGTCTTTAGGAGCTCTATCTTTCTCTCCCACCCTGTATTTCCTCTGCTCTCTCCTTTTGTGTCTGTCAGATGCAAGGTCAGTAACAACAACAACAACAACAACAAAAACAATAACCACCACAGTGACCAAGCAACAAGGGCAGCGAAAGGGGAACAAATGGAGTGCAGGAGCTGTGGATTATTCGTGGCGTAGGCACTCAGCTGTGGCAATAACCCCTTGAGGCAATCAATCCATACATGAAGATGTAATACAGGTAACAGAGACGTATATGTCCCTGTGTGTTTCCACTGAGTTAATGTAAATGCACTTTTATTGACTTCTTCATTTATTTATTACCTTGCCACGAGAATTTCTTTTCATTGCTAAAAAAAAGTGTCCCATCAAGGGTACCAGGTGGTGCCACACCCAGTTAAGCACTCATGTTACAATGCAGGAGGACTGGGCTTCAACACCCTGGTTCCCACATGCCAGGGGAAATCTTTACAAGTGGTGCGGAAGTGCTGCAGTTGTCTCTCTCTGTGTCTCAAACTCTCTCTACCTCCCTTCCCTCTCAATTCCTGTCTATTTATTCCAGTGAATAATCAAGAAAATAGAAAGTAAAAAAAGAAAAAGGAAAAGGAAATATTCCACGACTTCAAATGGGTTAATCAGGACAATGCTTTCCTTGTTAAGATCCTCACAGCATTCCATATGCAGAAAGGCAAAGATGCCATGTATTTTTTAACCCAGTTTTTATATTTATTTATTTATTTATTTAGGTGCTTATTCATTTTTTTATTGATGAATTAATGTTTTACATTTTACATTGACTAGGGATCTGACACCAGCGGACTCCAGTACCCCTATATGGTACTCTGCCTCTACAAAACCCATCCATTGACCTGTCCATCCATCCATCCATCCACCCATACATCTATCCATCCATTCATACATACATACATACATACATCCATCCATCCATCCATCCATCCATCCACCAGTCAACCAAGCTAAGTACAAAAGGAGATCTCTCCTTGAATGGTGAGGAGAAACAACGATGCATAGGTAGGTTGCAAAGGCCCAGTTTGGCTGAATAGGGCAGAGGGGCTGAACCAGGGAATGTGTTGGGGCGTGTGGGTTTGGGTGGGATGAGCCGGAGACCCTGTGAGCTGGGTCACATTAGGGGCAGGCAGGGGGTGGAAGGGGTTGCGAACAGCTGTCACTGGAGAAGCATCACAAGTGCTGGAGCTGGTGAGCAGGGCACCTGGAAGAGAGGACAGACAAAGGAGAGAAGCAAAGTGCGGAGGAGAGGAGAGGGGAGAGGATGGTGAGGACAGGAGAGGACAGGAGAGGACAGGATTAGAGGGGACCTGAGAAACCTACCTGGACTAAGGCAGCATACGGACATCCAGGAAGGCAGGCAGGCATGCAGGCAGCTCTGGCCTGGGCTCCCAGGATCCCGGGCGCACCTCCACCTGTCTTCTCTTGGCTGCCAGCCCTGAGGTCCCACGTCGGTCAGCACTGTCTTCCCATCCTTCCGTCCCTCTGTGCCAGGGCCCAGGCGTCTGGGCGCTGTTGCCTGACCTAGTGGCAGGGCAGTTGGGCTGCCCAGTGCCAGTGTGGCCAGCACAGATTGCCAGGGGCTAGGACATCACAGAGGGCTCATGTGGTTGCTAGGCCATGGGGACCCCGCCCATCCAGTTGACCAGCAGCCATGACCCCCACGCTGAACTTGACCTGAGGGGTGGTGGCCAGCCACCAGAGCCAGAGCCCCAGGCCAAAGCAGGTGCTGGTCGGCCGGGCCAAGGGGCTATGTGCAGATTGGTGTGTGTCTGGGCATGGGGCTGGCATCTGACAGTCCAGGGCGGGGGACCAAGGTCCGCCAGGCCCCTGTCCCACCATGTGCACTGACACACAGTCTTGCTGACTGACTGACAGTCCCCGCCCCAGAGATACCCACACCAAGTCCCTGGGTGCCCTGAGCTGCCCCTGAGGGTTGGTGGGTGCCTGCCTGGACACATGCCTCCGTAATGGAGGCCTCTATTAATCCCGTTGCCTACTGACAGCTGCCCTCCTGCCCCTCCTCCTCCTCCTACGCCTTCTCCTCCTCCTCTTCCTACTCTTCCTCCTCCTCTTTCTCCTCCTCCTCCTCCACCCCCTCCTCCTCTTCCTCATCCTCAGATGGACTCACTCAGGGCCCTTGGCCTAGGCAAGCCAGGGCTGCTGCTCTGGCTTCTGCAGCTTCTATCCAGTGGGGGGGTGTAGGAATCTGTTCCTGTCAGTCCCTGATTCCTGGGACCTTCCATGCCTCCAGCTGCCCCCACTCTCTAGTCCTGACCCCTCCTCAAGGATGCCCCCTTTCCCCTTACCCTCTGTCCCCCAGCTCCCAACTAACATCTACTGTGTTCCTCCCTGCGCTACTTTACTGCCACCCTGCTTCTGCCCTTCAGCCCTGAGGGCCCAAGGCCAGCCCAGCTGCCATCTCACCATACAGCAGGGGGACCTGCCCTAACGCCCTGCCACCACACCCACACACACAGCCCTGCACACACTCCTGGGCTCCCCTGCCTGCAGCCTGCCTCTCAAACAGTCTCCTTCTGCCCCCTAGCCCCCTAACAGCCTCTGCCACGGACCCCCACAGACACCTGGGCATGAGCAGTGCAGACATGCAAACAGCTCCCCTCCCCCCCACTCCAGTTGCTCCAAGGTTGTCAAGAGTCTTTTTTTCATGCTGTAGGGGAGGGAGTTGAGACAGTCCAATGTCCTGGGGAGCAAGAACTGCAAACAGTCCATCTACAATGCAACATTTGGGTCTCAGGCCGCCCAATCCCTAGTGCGCTGTGCAGACCTTTGACTGGCAAAAACACCCCATCTGAGTGTGAGATCTGGCTGGGCTAGTGGCTCTTTCTGTGGACTAAGAGACAGACAGACAGAGTTTTCAGGTTCAAAACCTATACTTGCCAGAAGATGGTCATTCACTTCGGTAAAAAAAAAAAAAAAAAAAAAAAAAAAAAAAAAAAAAAAGGCTTTTTATTTTTTTCCCCCTGCCTGGGTAACCTGTCTCCTGCCTGTTTCAAAGTGAAAAAAGGGAAAAATCTTTTTTGGAGGGAAAAAGACCAAAATGCTGGCAGGTGGACTCCGTGGAAGGTGGATGGGGAGTTGCTCCTGCCCTGGCACTAGAGCCCCAGCTGCTGTTCCAGGTGCTCTCTGATAACAGAGATCTCCGTGTGTCGTGTCATGACACTGTCTCCAGGACTGACCCTCAGGATAATGAGGATTCAAAACGAGGCAGGTGATACTGCCTTCAAAAGTAAATCCAGGGAGGTTTGGCGGTATGTCAGAGGGTTAAGGGCTTGTGGCGCTCACGAATAGAGGGGACAGGTGGAAGGATTTGGGGTCTGGCCCCCAGACCGCCACCTGCAGGGGAGTCGCTTTACAGGGGGTGAAGCGGGTCTTTAGGAGCTCTATCTTTCTCTCCCACCCTGTATTTCCTCTGCTCTCCCCTTTTGTGTCTGTCAGATGCAAGGTCAGTAACAACAACAACAACAACAAAAACAATAACCACCACAGTGACCAAGCAACAAGGGCAGCGAAAGGGGAACAAATGGAGTGCAGGAGCTGTGGATTATTCGTGGCGTAGGCACTCAGCTGTGGCAATAACCCCTTGAGGCAATCAATCCATACATGAAGATGTAATACAGGTAACAGAGACGTATATGTCCCTGTGTGTTTCCACTGAGTTAATGTAAATGCACTTTTATTGACTTCTTCATTTATTTATTACCTTGCCACGAGAATTTCTTTTCATTGCTAAAAAAAAGTGTCCCATCAAGGGTACCAGGTGGTGCCACACCCAGTTAAGCACTCATGTTACAATGCAGGAGGACTGGGCTTCAACACCCTGGTTCCCACATGCCAGGGGAAATCTTTACAAGTGGTGCGGAAGTGCTGCAGTTGTCTCTCTCTGTGTCTCAAACTCTCTCTACCTCCCTTCCCTCTCAATTCCTGTCTATTTATTCCAGTGAATAATCAAGAAAATAGAAAGTAAAAAAAGAAAAAGGAAAAGGAAATATTCCACGACTTCAAATGGGTTAATCAGGACAATGCTTTCCTTGTTAAGATCCTCACAGCATTCCATATGCAGAAAGGCAAAGATGCCATGTATTTTTTAACCCAGTTTTTATATTTATTTATTTATTTATTTAGGTGCTTATTCATTTTTGTTATTGATGAATTAATGTTTTACATTTTACATTGACTAGGGATCTGACACCAGCGGACTCCAGTACCCCTATATGGTACTCTGCCTCTACAAAACCCATCCATTGACCTGTCCATCCATCCATCCATCCACCCATACATCTATCCATCCATTCATACATACATACATACATACATACATACATACATCCATCCATCCACCAGTCAACCAAGCTAAGTACAAAAGGAGATCTCTCCTTGAATGGTGAGGAGAAACAACGATGCATAGGTAGGTTGCAAAGGCCCAGTTTGGCTGAATAGGGCAGAGGGGCTGAACCAGGGAATGTGTTGGGGCGTGTGGGTTTGGGTGGGATGAGCCGGAGACCCTGTGAGCTGGGTCACATTAGGGGCAGGCAGGGGGTGGAAGGGGTTGCGAACAGCTGTCACTGGAGAAGCATCACAAGTGCTGGAGCTGGTGAGCAGGGCAACTGGAAGAGAGGACAGACAAAGGAGAGAAGCAAAGTGCGGAGGAGAGGAGAGGGGAGAGGATGGTGAGGACAGGAGAGGACAGGAGAGGACAGGATTAGAGGGGACCTGAGAAACCTACCTGGACAAAGGCAGCATACGGACATCCAGGAAGGCAGGCAGGCATGCAGGCAGCTCTGGCCTGGGCTCCCAGGATCCCGGGCGCACCTCCACCTGTCTTCTCTTGGCTGCCAGCCCTGAGGTCCCTCGTCGGTCAGCACTGTCTTCCCATCCTTCCGTCCCTCACTGCCAGGGCCCAGGCGTCTGGGCGCTGTTGCCTGACCTAGTGGCAGGGCAGTTGGGCTGCCCAGTGCCAGTGTGGCCAGCACAGATTGCCAGGGGCTAGGACATCACAGAGGGCTCATGTGGTTGCTAGGCCATGGGGACCCCGCCCATCCAGTTGACCAGCAGCCATGACCCCCACGCTGAACTTGACCTGAGGGGTGGTGGCCAGCCACCAGAGCCAGAGCCCCAGGCCAAAGCAGGTGCTGGTCGGCCGGGCCAAGGGGCTATGTGCAGATTGGTGTGTGTCTGGGCATGGGGCTGGCATCTGACAGTCCAGGGCGGGGGACCAAGGTCCGCCAGGCCCCTGTCCCACCATGTGCACTGACACACAGTCTTGCTGACTGACTGACAGTCCCCGCCCCAGAGATACCCACACCAAGTCCCTGGGTGCCCTGAGCTGCCCCTGAGGGTGGGTGGGTGCCTGCCTGGACACATGCCTCCGTAATGGAGGCCTCTATTAATCCCGTTGCCTACTGACAGCTGCCCTCCTGCCCCTCCTTCTCCTCCTACGCCTCCTCCTCCTCCTCTTCCTACTCTTCCTCCTCCTCTTTCTCCTCCTCCTCCTCCACCCCCTCCTCCTCTTCCTCATCCTCAGATGGACTCACTCAGGGCCCTTGGCCTAGGCAAGCCAGGGCTGCTGCTCTGGCTTCTGCAGCTTCTATCCAGTGGGGGGGTGTAGGAATCTGTTCCTGTCAGTCCCTGATTCCTGGGACCTTCCATGCCTCCAGCTGCCCCCACTCTCTAGTCCTGACCCCTCCTCAAGGATGCCCCCTTTCCCCTTACCCTCTGTCCCCCAGCTCCCAACTAACATCTACTGTGTTCCTCCCTGCGCTACTTTACTGCCACCCTGCTTCTGCCCTTCAGCCCTGAGGGCCCAAGGCCAGCCCAGCTGCCATCTCACCATCCAGCAGGGGGACCTGCCCTAACTCCCTGCCACCACACCCACACACACAGCCCTGCACACACTCCTGGGCTCCCCTGCCTGCAGCCTGCCTCTCAAACAGTCTCCTTCTGCCCCCTAGCCCCCTTACAGCCTCTGCCACGGACCCCCACAGACACCTGGGCATGAGCAGTGCAGACATGCAAACAGCTCCCCTCGCCCCCACTCCAGTTGCTCCAAGGTTGTCAAGAGTCTTTTTTTCATGCTGTAGGGGAGGGAGTTGAGACAGTCCAATGTCCTGGGGAGCAAGAACTGCAAACAGTCCATCTACAATGTAACATTTGGGTCTCAGGCCGCCCAATCCCTAGTGCGCTGTGCAGACCTTTGACTGGCAAAAACACCCCATCTGAGCGTGAGATCTGGCTGGGCTAGTGGCTCTTTCTGTGGACTAAGAGACAGACAGACAGAGTTTTCAGGTTCAAAACCTATACTTGCCAGAAGATGGTCATTCACTTGGGTAAAAAAAAAAAAAAAAAAAAGGCTTTTTATTTTTTTTCCTCCTGCCTGGGTAACCTGTCTCCTGCCTGTTTCAAAGTGAAAAAAGGGAAAAATCTTTTTTGGAGCGAAAAGGACCAAAATGCAGGCAGGTGGACTCCGTGGAAGGTGGATGGGGAGTTGCTCCTGCCCTGGCACTAGAGCCCCAGCTGCTGTTCCAGGTGCTCTCTGATAACAGAGATCTCCGTGTGTCGTGTCATGACACTGTCTCCAGGACTGACCCTCAGGATAATGAGGATTCAAAACGAGGCAGGTGATACTGCCTTCAAAAGTAAATCCAGGGAGGTTTGGCGGTATGTCAGAGGGTTAAGGGCTTGTGGCGCTCACGAATAGAGGGGACAGGTGGAAGGATTTGGGGTCTGGCCCCCAGACCGCCACCTGCAGGGGAGTCGCTTTACAGGGGGTGAAGCGGGTCTTTAGGAGCTCTATCTTTCTCTCCCACCCTGTATTTCCTCTGCTCTCTCCTTTTGTGTCTGTCAGATGCAAGGTCAGTAACAACAACAACAACAACAACAAAAACAATAACCACCACAGTGACCAAGCAACAAGGGCAGCGAAAGGGGAACAAATGGAGTGCAGGAGCTGTGGATTATTCGTGGCGTAGGCACTCAGCTGTGGCAATAACCCCTTGAGGCAATCAATCCATACATGAAGATGTAATACAGGTAACAGAGACGTATATGTCCCTGTGTGTTTCCACTGAGTTAATGTAAATGCACTTTTATTGACTTCTTCATTTATTTATTACCTTGCCACGAGAATTTCTTTTCATTGCTAAAAAAAAGTGTCCCATCAAGGGTACCAGGTGGTGCCACACCCAGTTAAGCACTCATGTTACAATGCAGGAGGACTGGGCTTCAACACCCTGGTTCCCACATGCCAGGGGAAATCTTTACAAGTGGTGCGGAAGTGCTGCAGTTGTCTCTCTCTGTGTCTCAAACTCTCTCTACCTCCCTTCCCTCTCAATTCCTGTCTATTTATTCCAGTGAATAATCAAGAAAATAGAAAGTAAAAAAAGAAAAAGGAAAAGGAAATATTCCACGACTTCAAATGGGTTAATCAGGACAATGCTTTCCTTGTTAAGATCCTCACAGCATTCCATATGCAGAAAGGCAAAGATGCCATGTATTTTTTAACCCAGTTTTTATATTTATTTATTTAGGTGCTTATTCATTTTTGTTATTGATGAATTAATGTTTTACATTTTACATTGACTAGGGATCTGACACCAGCGGACTCCAGTACCCCTATATGGTACTCTGCCTCTACAAAACCCATCCATTGACCTGTCCATCCATCCATCCATCCACCCATACATCTATCCATCCATTCATACATACATACATACATACATCCATCCATCCATCCATCCATCCACCAGTCAACCAAGCTAAGTACAAAAGGAGATCTCTCCTTGAATGGTGAGGAGAAACAACGATGCATAGGTAGGTTGCAAAGGCCCAGTTTGGCTGAATAGGGCAGAGGGGCTGAACCAGGGAATGTGTTGGGGCGTGTGGGTTTGGGTGGGATGAGCCGGAGACCCTGTGAGCTGGGTCACATTAGGGGCAGGCAGGGGGTGGAAGGGGTTGCGAACAGCTGTCACTGGAGAAGCATCACAAGTGCTGGAGCTGGTGAGCAGGGCACCTGGAAGAGAGGACAGACAAAGGAGAGAAGCAAAGTGCGGAGGAGAGGAGAGGGGAGAGGATGGTGAGGACAGGAGAGGACAGGAGAGGACAGGATTAGAGGGGACCTGAGAAACCTACCTGGACAAAGGCAGCATACGGACATCCAGGAAGGCAGGCAGGCATGCAGGCAGCTCTGGCCTGGGCTCCCAGGATCCCGGGCGCACCTCCACCCGTCTTCTCTTGGCTGCCAGCCCTGAGGTCCCTCGTCGGTCAGCACTGTCTTCCCATCCTTCCGTCCCTCACTGCCAGGGCCCAGGCGTCTGGGCGCTGTTGCCTGACCTAGTGGCAGGGCAGTTGGGCTGCCCAGTGCCAGTGTGGCCAGCACAGATTGCCAGGGGCTAGGACATCACAGAGGGCTCATGTGGTTGCTAGGCCATGGGGACCCCGCCCATCCAGTTGACCAGCAGCCATGACCCCCACGCTGAACTTGACCTGAGGGGTGGTGGCCAGCCACCAGAGCCAGAGCCCCAGGCCAAAGCAGGTGCTGGTCGGCCGGGCCAAGGGGCTATGTGCAGATTGGTGTGTGTCTGGGCATGGGGCTGGCATCTGACAGTCCAGGGCGGGGGACCAAGGTCCGCCAGGCCCCTGTCCCACCATGTGCACTGACACACAGTCTTGCTGACTGACTGACAGTCCCCGCCCCAGAGATACCCACACCAAGTCCCTGGGTGCCCTGAGCTGCCCCTGAGGGTTGGTGGGTGCCTGCCTGGACACATGCCTCCGTAATGGAGGCCTCTATTAATCCCGTTGCCTACTGACAGCTGCCCTCCTGCCCCTCCTCCTCCTCCTACGCCTTCTCCTCCTCCTCTTCCTACTCTTCCTCCTCCTCTTTCTCCTCCTCCTCCTCCACCCCCTCCTCCTCTTCCTCATCCTCAGATGGACTCACTCAGGGCCCTTGGCCTAGGCAAGCCAGGGCTGCTGCTCTGGCTTCTGCAGCTTCTATCCAGTGGGGGGGTGTAGGAATCTGTTCCTGTCAGTCCCTGATTCCTGGGACCTTCCATGCCTCCAGCTGCCCCCACTCTCTAGTCCTGACCCCTCCTCAAGGATGCCCCCTTTCCCCTTACCCTCTGTCCCCCAGCTCCCAACTAACATCTACTGTGTTCCTCCCTGCGCTACTTTACTGCCACCCTGCTTCTGCCCTTCAGCCCTGAGGGCCCAATGCCAGCCCAGCTGCCATCTCACCATACAGCAGGGGGACCTGCCCTAACGCCCTGCCACCACACCCACACACACAGCCCTGCACACACTCCTGGGCTCCCCTGCCTGCAGCCTGCCTCTCAAACAGTCTCCTTCTGCCCCCTAGCCCCCTAACAGCCTCTGCCACGGACCCCCACAGACACCTGGGCATGAGCAGTGCAGACATGCAAACAGCTCCCCTCCCCCCCACTCCAGTTGCTCCAAGGTTGTCAAGAGTCTTTTTTTCATGCTGTAGGGGAGGGAGTTGAGACAGTCCAATGTCCTGGGGAGCAAGAACTGCAAACAGTCCATCTACAATGCAACATTTGGGTCTCAGGCCGCCCAATCCCTAGTGCGCTGTGCAGACCTTTGACTGGCAAAAACACCCCATCTGAGTGTGAGATCTGGCTGGGCTAGTGGCTCTTTCTGTGGACTAAGAGACAGACAGACAGAGTTTTCAGGTTCAAAACCTATACTTGCCAGAAGATGGTCATTCACTTCGGTAAAAAAAAAAAAAAAAAAAAAAAAAAAAAGGCTTTTTATTTTTTTCCCCCTGCCTGGGTAACCTGTCTCCTGCCTGTTTCAAAGTGAAAAAAGGGAAAAATCTTTTTTGGAGGGAAAAAGACCAAAATGCTGGCAGGTGGACTCCGTGGAAGGTGGATGGGGAGTTGCTCCTGCCCTGGCACTAGAGCCCCAGCTGCTGTTCCAGGTGCTCTCTGATAACAGAGATCTCCGTGTGTCGTGTCATGACACTGTCTCCAGGACTGACCCTCAGGATAATGAGGATTCAAAACGAGGCAGGTGATACTGCCTTCAAAAGTAAATCCAGGGAGGTTTGGCGGTATGTCAGAGGGTTAAGGGCTTGTGGCGCTCACGAATAGAGGGGACAGGTGGAAGGATTTGGGGTCTGGCCCCCAGACCGCCACCTGCAGGGGAGTCGCTTTACAGGGGGTGAAGCGGGTCTTTAGGAGCTCTATCTTTCTCTCCCACCCTGTATTTCCTCTGCTCTCTCCTTTTGTGTCTGTCAGATGCAAGGTCAGTAACAACAACAACAACAACAACAAAAACAATAACCACCACAGTGACCAAGCAACAAGGGCAGCGAAAGGGGAACAAATGGAGTGCAGGAGCTGTGGATTATTCGTGGCGTAGGCACTCAGCTGTGGCAATAACCCCTTGAGGCAATCAATCCATACATGAAGATGTAATACAGGTAACAGAGACGTATATGTCCCTGTGTGTTTCCACTGAGTTAATGTAAATGCACTTTTATTGACTTCTTCATTTATTTATTACCTTGCCACGAGAATTTCTTTTCATTGCTAAAAAAAAGTGTCCCATCAAGGGTACCAGGTGGTGCCACACCCAGTTAAGCACTCATGTTACAATGCAGGAGGACTGGGCTTCAACACCCTGGTTCCCACATGCCAGGGGAAATCTTTACAAGTGGTGCGGAAGTGCTGCAGTTGTCTCTCTCTGTGTCTCAAACTCTCTCTACCTCCCTTCCCTCTCAATTCCTGTCTATTTATTCCAGTGAATAATCAAGAAAATAGAAAGTAAAAAAAGAAAAAGGAAAAGGAAATATTCCACGACTTCAAATGGGTTAATCAGGACAATGCTTTCCTTGTTAAGATCCTCACAGCATTCCATATGCAGAAAGGCAAAGATGCCATGTATTTTTTAACCCAGTTTTTATATTTATTTATTTATTTATTTAGGTGCTTATTCATTTTTGTTATTGATGAATTAATGTTTTACATTTTACATTGACTAGGGATCTGACACCAGCGGACTCCAGTACCCCTATATGGTACTCTGCCTCTACAAAACCCATCCATTGACCTGTCCATCCATCCATCCATCCACCCATACATCTATCCATCCATTCATACATACATACATACATCCATCCATCCATCCATCCATCCACCAGTCAACCAAGCTAAGTACAAAAGGAGATCTCTCCTTGAATGGTGAGGAGAAACAACGATGCATAGGTAGGTTGCAAAGGCCCAGTTTGGCTGAATAGGGCAGAGGGGCTGAACCAGGGAATGTGTTGGGGCGTGTGGGTTTGGGTGGGATGAGCCGGAGACCCTGTGAGCTGGGTCACATTAGGGGCAGGCAGGGGGTGGAAGGGGTTGCGAACAGCTGTCACTGGAGAAGCATCACAAGTGCTGGAGCTGGTGAGCAGGGCACCTGGAAGAGAGGACAGACAAAGGAGAGAAGCAAAGTGCGGAGGAGAGGAGAGGGGAGAGGATGGTGAGGACAGGAGAGGACAGGAGAGGACAGGATTAGAGGGGACCTGAGAAACCTACCTGGACAAAGGCAGCATACGGACATCCAGGAAGGCAGGCAGGCATGCAGGCAGCTCTGGCCTGGGCTCCCAGGATCCCGGGCGCACCTCCACCCGTCTTCTCTTGGCTGCCAGCCCTGAGGTCCCTCGTCGGTCAGCACTGTCTTCCCATCCTTCCGTCCCTCACTGCCAGGGCCCAGGCGTCTGGGCGCTGTTGCCTGACCTAGTGGCAGGGCAGTTGGGCTGCCCAGTGCCAGTGTGGCCAGCACAGATTGCCAGGGGCTAGGACATCACAGAGGGCTCATGTGGTTGCTAGGCCATGGGGACCCCGCCCATCCAGTTGACCAGCAGCCATGACCCCCACGCTGAACTTGACCTGAGGGGTGGTGGCCAGCCACCAGAGCCAGAGCCCCAGGCCAAAGCAGGTGCTGGTCGGCCGGGCCAAGGGGCTATGTGCAGATTGGTGTGTGTCTGGGCATGGGGCTGGCATCTGACAGTCCAGGGCGGGGGACCAAGGTCCGCCAGGCCCCTGTCCCACCATGTGCACTGACACACAGTCTTGCTGACTGACTGACAGTCCCCGCCCCAGAGATACCCACACCAAGTCCCTGGGTGCCCTGAGCTGCCCCTGAGGGTTGGTGGGTGCCTGCCTGGACACATGCCTCCGTAATGGAGGCCTCTATTAATCCCGTTGCCTACTGACAGCTGCCCTCCTGCCCCTCCTCCTCCTCCTACGCCTTCTCCTCCTCCTCTTCCTACTCTTCCTCCTCCTCTTTCTCCTCCTCCTCCTCCACCCCCTCCTCCTCTTCCTCATCCTCAGATGGACTCACTCAGGGCCCTTGGCCTAGGCAAGCCAGGGCTGCTGCTCTGGCTTCTGCAGCTTCTATCCAGTGGGGGGGTGTAGGAATCTGTTCCTGTCAGTCCCTGATTCCTGGGACCTTCCATGCCTCCAGCTGCCCCCACTCTCTAGTCCTGACCCCTCCTCAAGGATGCCCCCTTTCCCCTTACCCTCTGTCCCCCAGCTCCCAACTAACATCTACTGTGTTCCTCCCTGCGCTACTTTACTGCCACCCTGCTTCTGCCCTTCAGCCCTGAGGGCCCAAGGCCAGCCCAGCTGCCATCTCACCATACAGCAGGGGGACCTGCCCTAACGCCCTGCCACCACACCCACACACACAGCCCTGCACACACTCCTGGGCTCCCCTGCCTGCAGCCTGCCTCTCAAACAGTCTCCTTCTGCCCCCTAGCCCCCTAACAGCCTCTGCCACGGACCCCCACAGACACCTGGGCATGAGCAGTGCAGACATGCAAACAGCTCCCCTCCCCCCCACTCCAGTTGCTCCAAGGTTGTCAAGAGTCTTTTTTTCATGCTGTAGGGGAGGGAGTTGAGACAGTCCAATGTCCTGGGGAGCAAGAACTGCAAACAGTCCATCTACAATGCAACATTTGGGTCTCAGGCCGCCCAATCCCTAGTGCGCTGTGCAGACCTTTGACTGGCAAAAACACCCCATCTGAGTGTGAGATCTGGCTGGGCTAGTGGCTCTTTCTGTGGACTAAGAGACAGACAGACAGAGTTTTCAGGTTCAAAACCTATACTTGCCAGAAGATGGTCATTCACTTCGGTAAAAAAAAAAAAAAAAAAAAAAAAGGCTTTTTATTTTTTTCCCCCTGCCTGGGTAACCTGTCTCCTGCCTGTTTCAAAGTGAAAAAAGGGAAAAATCTTTTTTGGAGGGAAAAAGACCAAAATGCTGGCAGGTGGACTCCGTGGAAGGTGGATGGGGAGTTGCTCCTGCCCTGGCACTAGAGCCCCAGCTGCTGTTCCAGGTGCTCTCTGATAACAGAGATCTCCGTGTGTCGTGTCATGACACTGTCTCCAGGACTGACCCTCAGGATAATGAGGATTCAAAACGAGGCAGGTGATACTGCCTTCAAAAGTAAATCCAGGGAGGTTTGGCGGTATGTCAGAGGGTTAAGGGCTTGTGGCGCTCACGAATAGAGGGGACAGGTGGAAGGATTTGGGGTCTGGCCCCCAGACCGCCACCTGCAGGGGAGTCGCTTTACAGGGGGTGAAGCGGGTCTTTAGGAGCTCTATCTTTCTCTCCCACCCTGTATTTCCTCTGCTCTCTCCTTTTGTGTCTGTCAGATGCAAGGTCAGTAACAACAACAACAACAACAAAAACAATAACCACCACAGTGACCAAGCAACAAGGGCAGCGAAAGGGGAACAAATGGAGTGCAGGAGCTGTGGATTATTCGTGGCGTAGGCACTCAGCTGTGGCAATAACCCCTTGAGGCAATCAATCCATACATGAAGATGTAATACAGGTAACAGAGACGTATATGTCCCTGTGTGTTTCCACTGAGTTAATGTAAATGCACTTTTATTGACTTCTTCATTTATTTATTACCTTGCCACGAGAATTTCTTTTCATTGCTAAAAAAAAGTGTCCCATCAAGGGTACCAGGTGGTGCCACACCCAGTTAAGCACTCATGTTACAATGCAGGAGGACTGGGCTTCAACACCCTGGTTCCCACATGCCAGGGGAAATCTTTACAAGTGGTGCGGAAGTGCTGCAGTTGTCTCTCTCTGTGTCTCAAACTCTCTCTACCTCCCTTCCCTCTCAATTCCTGTCTATTTATTCCAGTGAATAATCAAGAAAATAGAAAGTAAAAAAAGAAAAAGGAAAAGGAAATATTCCACGACTTCAAATGGGTTAATCAGGACAATGCTTTCCTTGTTAAGATCCTCACAGCATTCCATATGCAGAAAGGCAAAGATGCCATGTATTTTTTAACCCAGTTTTTATATTTATTTATTTATTTATTTAGGTGCTTATTCATTTTTGTTATTGATGAATTAATGTTTTACATTTTACATTGACTAGGGATCTGACACCAGCGGACTCCAGTACCCCTATATGGTACTCTGCCTCTACAAAACCCATCCATTGACCTGTCCATCCATCCATCCATCCACCCATACATCTATCCATCCATTCATACATACATACATACATACATCCATCCATCCATCCATCCATCCACCAGTCAACCAAGCTAAGTACAAAAGGAGATCTCTCCTTGAATGGTGAGGAGAAACAACGATGCATAGGTAGGTTGCAAAGGCCCAGTTTGGCTGAATAGGGCAGAGGGGCTGAACCAGGGAATGTGTTGGGGCGTGTGGGTTTGGGTGGGATGAGCCGGAGACCCTGTGAGCTGGGTCACATTAGGGGCAGGCAGGGGGTGGAAGGGGTTGCGAACAGCTGTCACTGGAGAAGCATCACAAGTGCTGGAGCTGGTGAGCAGGGCACCTGGAAGAGAGGACAGACAAAGGAGAGAAGCAAAGTGCGGAGGAGAGGAGAGGGGAGAGGATGGTGAGGACAGGAGAGGACAGGAGAGGACAGGATTAGAGGGGACCTGAGAAACCTACCTGGACAAAGGCAGCATACGGACATCCAGGAAGGCAGGCAGGCATGCAGGCAGCTCTGGCCTGGGCTCCCAGGATCCCGGGCGCACCTCCACCCGTCTTCTCTTGGCTGCCAGCCCTGAGGTCCCTCGTCGGTCAGCACTGTCTTCCCATCCTTCCGTCCCTCACTGCCAGGGCCCAGGCGTCTGGGCGCTGTTGCCTGACCTAGTGGCAGGGCAGTTGGGCTGCCCAGTGCCAGTGTGGCCAGCACAGATTGCCAGGGGCTAGGACATCACAGAGGGCTCATGTGGTTGCTAGGCCATGGGGACCCCGCCCATCCAGTTGACCAGCAGCCATGACCCCCACGCTGAACTTGACCTGAGGGGTGGTGGCCAGCCACCAGAGCCAGAGCCCCAGGCCAAAGCAGGTGCTGGTCGGCCGGGCCAAGGGGCTATGTGCAGATTGGTGTGTGTCTGGGCATGGGGCTGGCATCTGACAGTCCAGGGCGGGGGACCAAGGTCCGCCAGGCCCCTGTCCCACCATGTGCACTGACACACAGTCTTGCTGACTGACTGACAGTCCCCGCCCCAGAGATACCCACACCAAGTCCCTGGGTGCCCTGAGCTGCCCCTGAGGGTTGGTGGGTGCCTGCCTGGACACATGCCTCCGTAATGGAGGCCTCTATTAATCCCGTTGCCTACTGACAGCTGCCCTCCTGCCCCTCCTCCTCCTCCTACGCCTTCTCCTCCTCCTCTTCCTACTCTTCCTCCTCCTCTTTCTCCTCCTCCTCCTCCACCCCCTCCTCCTCTTCCTCATCCTCAGATGGACTCACTCAGGGCCCTTGGCCTAGGCAAGCCAGGGCTGCTGCTCTGGCTTCTGCAGCTTCTATCCAGTGGGGGGGTGTAGGAATCTGTTCCTGTCAGTCCCTGATTCCTGGGACCTTCCATGCCTCCAGCTGCCCCCACTCTCTAGTCCTGACCCCTCCTCAAGGATGCCCCCTTTCCCCTTACCCTCTGTCCCCCAGCTCCCAACTAACATCTACTGTGTTCCTCCCTGCGCTACTTTACTGCCACCCTGCTTCTGCCCTTCAGCCCTGAGGGCCCAAGGCCAGCCCAGCTGCCATCTCACCATACAGCAGGGGGACCTGCCCTAACGCCCTGCCACCACACCCACACACACAGCCCTGCACACACTCCTGGGCTCCCCTGCCTGCAGCCTGCCTCTCAAACAGTCTCCTTCTGCCCCCTAGCCCCCTTACAGCCTCTGCCACGGACCCCCACAGACACCTGGGCATGAGCAGTGCAGACATGCAAACAGCTCCCCTCCCCCCCACTCCAGTTGCTCCAAGGTTGTCAAGAGTCTTTTTTTCATGCTGTAGGGGAGGGAGTTGAGACAGTCCAATGTCCTGGGGAGCAAGAACTGCAAACAGTCCATCTACAATGTAACATTTGGGTCTCAGGCCGCCCAATCCCTAGTGCGCTGTGCAGACCTTTGACTGGCAAAAACACCCCATCTGAGTGTGAGATCTGGCTGGGCTAGTGGCTCTTTCTGTGGACTAAGAGACAGACAGACAGAGTTTTCAGGTTCAAAACCTATACTTCCCAGAAGATGGTCATTCACTTCGGTAAAAAAAAAAAAAAAAAAAAAAAAAAAAAGGCTTTTTATTTTTTTTCCCCCTGCCTGGGTAACCTGTCTCCTGCCTGTTTCAAAGTGAAAAAAGGGAAAAATCTTTTTTGGAGGGAAAAGGACCAAAATGCTGGCAGGTGGACTCCGTGGAAGGTGGATGGGGAGTTGCTCCTGCCCTGGCACTAGAGCCCCAGCTGCTGTTCCAGGTGCTCTCTGATAACAGAGATCTCCATGTGTCGTGTCATGACACTGTCTCCAGGACTGACCCTCAGGATAATGAGGATTCAAAACGAGGCAGGTGATACTGCCTTCAAAAGTAAATCCAGGGAGGTTTGGCGGTATGTCAGAGGGTTAAGGGCTTGTGGCGCTCACGAATAGAGGGGACAGGTGGAAGGATTTGGGGTCTGGCCCCCAGACCGCCACCTGCAGGGGAGTCGCTTTACAGGGGGTGAAGCGGGTCTTTAGGAGCTCTATCTTTCTCTCCCACCCTGTATTTCCTCTGCTCTCTCCTTTTGTGTCTGTCAGATGCAAGGTCAGTAACAACAACAACAACAACAACAAAAACAATAACCACCACAGTGACCAAGCAACAAGGGCAGCGAAAGGGGAACAAATGGAGTGCAGGAGCTGTGGATTATTCGTGGCGTAGGCACTCAGCTGTGGCAATAACCCCTTGAGGCAATCAATCCATACATGAAGATGTAATACAGGTAACAGAGACGTATATGTCCCTGTGTGTTTCCACTGAGTTAATGTAAATGCACTTTTATTGACTTCTTCATTTATTTATTACCTTGCCACGAGAATTTCTTTTCATTGCTAAAAAAAAGTGTCCCATCAAGGGTACCAGGTGGTGCCACACCCAGTTAAGCACTCATGTTACAATGCAGGAGGACTGGGCTTCAACACCCTGGTTCCCACATGCCAGGGGAAATCTTTACAAGTGGTGCGGAAGTGCTGCAGTTGTCTCTCTCTGTGTCTCAAACTCTCTCTACCTCCCTTCCCTCTCAATTCCTGTCTATTTATTCCAGTGAATAATCAAGAAAATAGAAAGTAAAAAAAGAAAAAGGAAAAGGAAATATTCCACGACTTCAAATGGGTTAATCAGGACAATGCTTTCCTTGTTAAGATCCTCACAGCATTCCATATGCAGAAAGGCAAAGATGCCATGTATTTTTTAACCCAGTTTTTATATTTATTTATTTATTTATTTAGGTGCTTATTCATTTTTGTTATTGATGAATTAATGTTTTACATTTTACATTGACTAGGGATCTGACACCAGCGGACTCCAGTACCCCTATATGGTACTCTGCCTCTACAAAACCCATCCATTGACCTGTCCATCCATCCATCCATCCACCCATACATCTATCCATCCATTCATACATACATACATACATACATACATACATCCATCCATCCATCCACCAGTCAACCAAGCTAAGTACAAAAGGAGATCTCTCCTTGAATGGTGAGGAGAAACAACGATGCATAGGTAGGTTGCAAAGGCCCAGTTTGGCTGAATAGGGCAGAGGGGCTGAACCAGGGAATGTGTTGGGGCGTGTGGGTTTGGGTGGGATGAGCCGGAGACCCTGTGAGCTGGGTCACATTAGGGGCAGGCAGGGGGTGGAAGGGGTTGCGAACAGCTGTCACTGGAGAAGCATCACAAGTGCTGGAGCTGGTGAGCAGGGCAACTGGAAGAGAGGACAGACAAAGGAGAGAAGCAAAGTGCGGAGGAGAGGAGAGGGGAGAGGATGGTGAGGACAGGAGAGGACAGGAGAGGACAGGATTAGAGGGGACCTGAGAAACCTACCTGGACAAAGGCAGCATACGGACATCCAGGAAGGCAGGCAGGCATGCAGGCAGCTCTGGCCTGGGCTCCCAGGATCCCGGGCGCACCTCCACCTGTCTTCTCTTGGCTGCCAGCCCTGAGGTCCCTCGTCGGTCAGCACTGTCTTCCCATCCTTCCGTCCCTCACTGCCAGGGCCCAGGCGTCTGGGCGCTGTTGCCTGACCTAGTGGCAGGGCAGTTGGGCTGCCCAGTGCCAGTGTGGCCAGCACAGATTGCCAGGGGCTAGGACATCACAGAGGGCTCATGTGGTTGCTAGGCCATGGGGACCCCGCCCATCCAGTTGACCAGCAGCCATGACCCCCACGCTGAACTTGACCTGAGGGGTGGTGGCCAGCCACCAGAGCCAGAGCCCCAGGCCAAAGCAGGTGCTGGTCGGCCGGGCCAAGGGGCTATGTGCAGATTGGTGTGTGTCTGGGCATGGGGCTGGCATCTGACAGTCCAGGGCGGGGGACCAAGGTCCGCCAGGCCCCTGTCCCACCATGTGCACTGACACACAGTCTTGCTGACTGACTGACAGTCCCCGCCCCAGAGATACCCACACCAAGTCCCTGGGTGCCCTGAGCTGCCCCTGAGGGTGGGTGGGTGCCTGCCTGGACACATGCCTCCGTAATGGAGGCCTCTATTAATCCCGTTGCCTACTGACAGCTGCCCTCCTGCCCCTCCTTCTCCTCCTACGCCTCCTCCTCCTCCTCTTCCTACTCTTCCTCCTCCTCTTTCTCCTCCTCCTCCTCCACCCCCTCCTCCTCTTCCTCATCCTCAGATGGACTCACTCAGGGCCCTTGGCCTAGGCAAGCCAGGGCTGCTGCTCTGGCTTCTGCAGCTTCTATCCAGTGGGGGGGTGTAGGAATCTGTTCCTGTCAGTCCCTGATTCCTGGGACCTTCCATGCCTCCAGCTGCCCCCACTCTCTAGTCCTGACCCCTCCTCAAGGATGCCCCCTTTCCCCTTACCCTCTGTCCCCCAGCTCCCAACTAACATCTACTGTGTTCCTCCCTGCGCTACTTTACTGCCACCCTGCTTCTGCCCTTCAGCCCTGAGGGCCCAAGGCCAGCCCAGCTGCCATCTCACCATCCAGCAGGGGGACCTGCCCTAACTCCCTGCCACCACACCCACACACACAGCCCTGCACACACTCCTGGGCTCCCCTGCCTGCAGCCTGCCTCTCAAACAGTCTCCTTCTGCCCCCTAGCCCCCTTACAGCCTCTGCCACGGACCCCCACAGACACCTGGGCATGAGCAGTGCAGACATGCAAACAGCTCCCCTCCCCCCCACTCCAGTTGCTCCAAGGTTGTCAAGAGTCTTTTTTTCATGCTGTAGGGGAGGGAGTTGAGACAGTCCAATGTCCTGGGGAGCAAGAACTGCAAACAGTCCATCTACAATGTAACATTTGGGTCTCAGGCCGCCCAATCCCTAGTGCGCTGTGCAGACCTTTGACTGGCAAAAACACCCCATCTGAGTGTGAGATCTGGCTGGGCTAGTGGCTCTTTCTGTGGACTAAGAGACAGACAGACAGAGTTTTCAGGTTCAAAACCTATACTTCCCAGAAGATGGTCATTCACTTCGGTAAAAAAAAAAAAAAAAAAAAAAAAAAAAAGGCTTTTTATTTTTTTTCCCCCTGCCTGGGTAACCTGTCTCCTGCCTGTTTCAAAGTGAAAAAAGGGAAAAATCTTTTTTGGAGGGAAAAGGACCAAAATGCTGGCAGGTGGACTCCGTGGAAGGTGGATGGGGAGTTGCTCCTGCCCTGGCACTAGAGCCCCAGCTGCTGTTCCAGGTGCTCTCTGATAACAGAGATCTCCATGTGTCGTGTCATGACACTGTCTCCAGGACTGACCCTCAGGATAATGAGGATTCAAAACGAGGCAGGTGATACTGCCTTCAAAAGTAAATCCAGGGAGGTTTGGCGGTATGTCAGAGGGTTAAGGGCTTGTGGCGCTCACGAATAGAGGGGACAGGTGGAAGGATTTGGGGTCTGGCCCCCAGACCACCACCTGCAGGGGAGTCGCTTTACAGGGGGTGAAGCAGGTCTTTAGGAGCTCTATCTTTCTCTCCCACCCTGTATTTCCTCTGCTCTCTCCTTTTGTGTCTGTCAGATGCAAGGTCAGTAACAACAACAACAACAACAAAAACAATAACCACCACAGTGACCAAGCAACAAGGGCAGCGAAAGGGGAACAAATGGAGTGCAGGAGCTGTGGATTATTCGTGGCGTAGGCACTCAGCTGTGGCAATAACCCCTTGAGGCAATCAATCCATACATGAAGATGTAATACAGGTAACAGAGACATATATGTCCCTGTGTGTTTCCACTGAGTTAATGTAAATGCACTTTTATTGACTTCTTCATTTATTTATTACCTTGCCACGAGAATTTCTTTTCATTGCTAAAAAAAAGTGTCCCATCAAGGGTACCAGGTGGTGCCACACCCAGTTAAGCACTCATGTTACAATGCAGGAGGACTGGGCTTCAACACCCTGGTTCCCACATGCCAGGGGAAATCTTTACAAGTGCTGCAGTTGTCTCTCTCTGTGTCTCAAACTCTCTCTACCTCCCTTCCCTCTCAATTCCTGTCTATTTATTCCAGTGAATAATCAAGAAAATAGAAAGTAAAAAAAGAAAAAGGAAAAGGAAATATTCCACGACTTCAAATGGGTTAATCAGGACAATGCTTTCCTTGTTAAGATCCTCACAGCATTCCATATGCAGAAAGGCAAAGATGCCATGTATTTTTTAACCCAGTTTTTATATTTATTTATTTATTTATTTAGGTGCTTATTCATTTTTGTTATTGATGAATTAATGTTTTACATTTTACATTGACTAGGGATCTGACACCAGCGGACTCCAGTACCCCTATATGGTACTCTGCCTCTACAAAACCCATCCATTGACCTGTCCATCCATCCATCCATCCACCCATACATCTATCCATCCATTCATACATACATACATACATACATACATCCATCCATCCATCCATCCACCAGTCAACCAAGCTAAGTACAAAAGGAGATCTCTCCTTGAATGGTGAGGAGAAACAACGATGCATAGGTAGGTTGCAAAGGCCCAGTTTGGCTGAATAGGGCAGAGGGGCTGAACCAGGGAATGTGTTGGGGCGTGTGGGTTTGGGTGGGATGAGCCGGAGACCCTGTGAGCTGGGTCACATTAGGGGCAGGCAGGGGGTGGAAGGGGTTGCGAACAGCTGTCACTGGAGAAGCATCACAAGTGCTGGAGCTGGTGAGCAGGGCACCTGGAAGAGAGGACAGACAAAGGAGAGAAGCAAAGTGCGGAGGAGAGGAGAGGGGAGAGGATGGTGAGGACAGGAGAGGACAGGAGAGGACAGGATTAGAGGGGACCTGAGAAACCTACCTGGACAAAGGCAGCATACGGACATCCAGGAAGGCAGGCAGGCATGCAGGCAGCTCTGGCCTGGGCTCCCAGGATCCCGGGCGCACCTCCACCTGTCTTCTCTTGGCTGCCAGCCCTGAGGTCCCTCGTCGGTCAGCACTGTCTTCCCATCCTTCCGTCCCTCACTGCCAGGGCCCAGGCGTCTGGGCGCTGTTGCCTGACCTAGTGGCAGGGCAGTTGGGCTGCCCAGTGCCAGTGTGGCCAGCACAGATTGCCAGGGGCTAGGACATCACAGAGGGCTCATGTGGTTGCTAGGCCATGGGGACCCCGCCCATCCAGTTGACCAGCAGCCATGACCCCCACGCTGAACTTGACCTGAGGGGTGGTGGCCAGCCACCAGAGCCAGAGCCCCAGGCCAAAGCAGGTGCTGGTCGGCCGGGCCAAGGGGCTATGTGCAGATTGGTGTGTGTCTGGGCATGGGGCTGGCATCTGACAGTCCAGGGCGGGGGACCAAGGTCCGCCAGGCCCCTGTCCCACCATGTGCACTGACACACAGTCTTGCTGACTGACTGACAGTCCCCGCCCCAGAGATACCCACACCAAGTCCCTGGGTGCCCTGAGCTGCCCCTGAGGGTGGGTGGGTGCCTGCCTGGACACATGCCTCCGTAATGGAGGCCTCTATTAATCCCGTTGCCTACTGACAGCTGCCCTCCTGCCCCTCCTTCTCCTCCTACGCCTCCATCTCCTCCTCTTCCTACTCTTCCTCCTCCTCTTTCTCCTCCTCCTCCTCCACCCCCTCCTCCTCTTCCTCATCCTCAGATGGACTCACTCAGGGCCCTTGGCCTAGGCAAGCCAGGGCTGCTGCTCTGGCTTCTGCAGCTTCTATCCAGTGGGGGGGTGTAGGAATCTGTTCCTGTCAGTCCCTGATTCCTGGGACCTTCCATGCCTCCAGCTGCCCCCACTCTCTAGTCCTGACCCCTCCTCAAGTATGCCCCCTTTCCCCTTACCCTCTGTCCCCCAGCTCCCAACTAACATCTACTGTGTTCCTCCCTGCGCTACTTTACTGCCACCCTGCTTCTGCCCTTCAGCCCTGAGGGCCCAGGGCCAGCCCAGCTGCCATCTCACCATCCAGCAGGGGGACCTGCCCTAACTCCCTGCCACCACACCCACACACACAGCCCTGCACACACTCCTGGGCTCCCCTGCCTGCAGCCTGCCTCTCAAACAGTCTCCTTCTGCCCCCTAGCCCCCTTACAGCCTCTGCCACGGACCCCCACAGACACCTGGGCATGAGCAGTGCAGACATGCAAACAGCTCCCCTCGCCCCCACTCCAGTTGCTCCAAGGTTGTCAAGAGTCTTTTTTTCATGCTGTAGGGGAGGGAGTTGAGACAGTCCAATGTCCTGGGGAGCAAGAACTGCAAACAGTCCATCTACAATGTAACATTTGGGTCTCAGGCCGCCCAATCCCTAGTGCGCTGTGCAGACCTTTGACTGGCAAAAACACCCCATCTGAGCGTGAGATCTGGCTGGGCTAGTGGCTCTTTCTGTGGACTAAGAGACAGACAGACAGAGTTTTCAGGTTCAAAACCTATACTTGCCAGAAGATGGTCATTCACTTGGGTAAAAAAAAAAAAAAAAAAAAAAAAGGCTTTTTATTTTTTTTCCTCCTGCCTGGGTAACCTGTCTCCTGCCTGTTTCAAAGTGAAAAAAGGGAAAAATCTTTTTTGGAGCGAAAAGGACCAAAATGCAGGCAGGTGGACTCCGTGGAAGGTGGATGGGGAGTTGCTCCTGCCCTGGCACTAGAGCCCCAGCTGCTGTTCCAGGTGCTCTCTGATAACAGAGATCTCCGTGTGTCGTGTCATGACACTGTCTCCAGGACTGACCCTCAGGATAATGAGGATTCAAAACGAGGCAGGTGATACTGCCTTCAAAAGTAAATCCAGGGAGGTTTGGCGGTATGTCAGAGGGTTAAGGGCTTGTGGCGCTCACGAATAGAGGGGACAGGTGGAAGGATTTGGGGTCTGGCCCCCAGACCGCCACCTGCAGGGGAGTCGCTTTACAGGGGGTGAAGCAGGTCTTTAGGAGCTCTATCTTTCTCTCCCACCCTGTATTTCCTCTGCTCTCTCCTTTTGTGTCTGTCAGATGCAAGGTCAGTAACAACAACAACAACAACAAAAACAATAACCACCACAGTGACCAAGCAACAAGGGCAGCGAAAGGGGAACAAATGGAGTGCAGGAGCTGTGGATTATTCGTGGCGTAGGCACTCAGCTGTGGCAATAACCCCTTGAGGCAATCAATCCATACATGAAGATGTAATACAGGTAACAGAGACGTATATGTCCCTGTGTGTTTCCACTGAGTTAATGTAAATGCACTTTTATTGACTTCTTCATTTATTTATTACCTTGCCACGAGAATTTCTTTTCATTGCTAAAAAAAAGTGTCCCATCAAGGGTACCAGGTGGTGCCACACCCAGTTAAGCACTCATGTTACAATGCAGGAGGACTGGGCTTCAACACCCTGGTTCCCACATGCCAGGGGAAATCTTTACAAGTGGTGCGGAAGTGCTGCAGTTGTCTCTCTCTGTGTCTCAAACTCTCTCTACCTCCCTTCCCTCTCAATTCCTGTCTATTTATTCCAGTGAATAATCAAGAAAATAGAAAGTAAAAAAAGAAAAAGGAAAAGGAAATATTCCACGACTTCAAATGGGTTAATCAGGACAATGCTTTCCTTGTTAAGATCCTCACAGCATTCCATATGCAGAAAGGCAAAGATGCCATGTATTTTTTAACCCAGTTTTTATATTTATTTATTTATTTATTTATTTAGGTGCTTATTCATTTTTGTTATTGATGAATTAATGTTTTACATTTTACATTGACTAGGGATCTGACACTAGCGGACTCCAGTACCCCTATATGGTACTCTGCCTCTACAAAACCCATCCATTGACCTGTCCATCCATCCATCCATCCACCCATACATCTATCCATCCATTCATACATACATACATACATCCATCCATCCATCCATCCATCCACCAGTCAACCAAGCTAAGTACAAAAGGAGATCTCTCCTTGAATGGTGAGGAGAAACAACGATGCATAGGTAGGTTGCAAAGGCCCAGTTTGGCTGAATAGGGCAGAGGGGCTGAACCAGGGAATGTGTTGGGGCGTGTGGGTTTGGGTGGGATGAGCCGGAGACCCTGTGAGCTGGGTCACATTAGGGGCAGGCAGGGGGTGGAAGGGGTTGCGAACAGCTGTCACTGGAGAAGCATCACAAGTGCTGGAGCTGGTGAGCAGGGCACCTGGAAGAGAGGACAGACAAAGGAGAGAAGCAAAGTGCGGAGGAGAGGAGAGGGGAGAGGATGGTGAGGACAGGAGAGGACAGGAGAGGACAGGATTAGAGGGGACCTGAGAAACCTACCTGGACAAAGGCAGCATACGGACATCCAGGAAGGCAGGCAGGCATGCAGGCAGCTCTGGCCTGGGCTCCCAGGATCCCGGGCGCACCTCCACCTGTCTTCTCTTGGCTGCCAGCCCTGAGGTCCCTCATCGGTCAGCACTGTCTTCCCATCCTTCCGTCCCTCACTGCCAGGGCCCAGGCGTCTGGGCGCTGTTGCCTGACCTAGTGGCAGGGCAGTTGGGCTGCCCAGTGCCAGTGTGGCCAGCACAGATTGCCAGGGGCTAGGACATCACAGAGGGCTCATGTGGTTGCTAGGCCATGGGGACCCCGCCCATCCAGTTGACCAGCAGCCATGACCCCCACGCTGAACTTGACCTGAGGGGTGGTGGCCAGCCACCAGAGCCAGAGCCCCAGGCCAAAGCAGGTGCTGGTCGGCCGGGCCAAGGGGCTATGTGCAGATTGGTGTGTGTCTGGGCATGGGGCTGGCATCTGACAGTCCAGGGCGGGGGACCAAGGTCCGCCAGGCCCCTGTCCCACCATGTGCACTGACACACAGTCTTGCTGACTGACTGACAGTCCCCGCCCCAGAGATACCCACACCAAGTCCCTGGGTGCCCTGAGCTGCCCCTGAGGGTGGGTGGGTGCCTGCCTGGACACATGCCTCCGTAATGGAGGCCTCTATTAATCCCGTTGCCTACTGACAGCTGCCCTCCTGCCCCTCCTTCTCCTCCTACGCCTCCATCTCCTCCTCTTCCTACTCTTCCTCCTCCTCTTTCTCCTCCTCCTCCTCCACCCCCTCCTCCTCTTCCTCATCCTCAGATGGACTCACTCAGGGCCCTTGGCCTAGGCAAGCCAGGGCTGCTGCTCTGGCTTCTGCAGCTTCTATCCAGTGGGGGGGTGTAGGAATCTGTTCCTGTCAGTCCCTGATTCCTGGGACCTTCCATGCCTCCAGCTGCCCCCACTCTCTAGTCCTGACCCCTCCTCAAGGATGCCCCCTTTCCCCTTACCCTCTGTCCCCCAGCTCCCAACTAACATCTACTGTGTTCCTCCCTGCGCTACTTTACTGCCACCCTGCTTCTGCCCTTCAGCCCTGAGGGCCCAGGGCCAGCCCAGCTGCCATCTCACCATCCAGCAGGGGGACCTGCCCTAACTCCCTGCCACCACACCCACACACACAGCCCTGCACACACTCCTGGGCTCCCCTGCCTGCAGCCTGCCTCTCAAACAGTCTCCTTCTGCCCCCTAGCCCCCTTACAGCCTCTGCCACGGACCCCCACAGACACCTGGGCATGAGCAGTGCAGACATGCAAACAGCTCCCCTCGCCCCCACTCCAGTTGCTCCAAGGTTGTCAAGAGTCTTTTTTTCATGCTGTAGGGGAGGGAGTTGAGACAGTCCAATGTCCTGGGGAGCAAGAACTGCAAACAGTCCATCTACAATGTAACATTTGGGTCTCAGGCCGCCCAATCCCTAGTGCGCTGTGCAGACCTTTGACTGGCAAAAACACCCCATCTGAGCGTGAGATCTGGCTGGGCTAGTGGCTCTTTCTGTGGACTAAGAGACAGACAGACAGAGTTTTCAGGTTCAAAACCTATACTTGCCAGAAGATGGTCATTCACTTGGGTAAAAAAAAAAAAAAAAAAAAAAAAAAAAAAAAAAAAAAGGCTTTTTATTTTTTTTCCTCCTGCCTGGGTAACCTGTCTCCTGCCTGTTTCAAAGTGAAAAAAGGGAAAAATCTTTTTTGGAGCGAAAAGGACCAAAATGCAGGCAGGTGGACTCCGTGGAAGGTGGATGGGGAGTTGCTCCTGCCCTGGCACTAGAGCCCCAGCTGCTGTTCCAGGTGCTCTCTGATAACAGAGATCTCCGTGTGTCGTGTCATGACACTGTCTCCAGGACTGACCCTCAGGATAATGAGGATTCAAAACGAGGCAGGTGATACTGCCTTCAAAAGTAAATCCAGGGAGGTTTGGCGGTATGTCAGAGGGTTAAGGGCTTGTGGCGCTCACGAATAGAGGGGACAGGTGGAAGGATTTGGGGTCTGGCCCCCAGACCGCCACCTGCAGGGGAGTCGCTTTACAGGGGGTGAAGCAGGTCTTTAGGAGCTCTATCTTTCTCTCCCACCCTGTATTTCCTCTGCTCTCTCCTTTTGTGTCTGTCAGATGCAAGGTCAGTAACAACAACAACAACAACAAAAACAATAACCACCACAGTGACCAAGCAACAAGGGCAGCGAAAGGGGAACAAATGGAGTGCAGGAGCTGTGGATTATTCGTGGCGTAGGCACTCAGCTGTGGCAATAACCCCTTGAGGCAATCAATCCATACATGAAGATGTAATACAGGTAACAGAGACGTATATGTCCCTGTGTGTTTCCACTGAGTTAATGTAAATGCACTTTTATTGACTTCTTCATTTATTTATTACCTTGCCACGAGAATTTCTTTTCATTGCTAAAAAAAAGTGTCCCATCAAGGGTACCAGGTGGTGCCACACCCAGTTAAGCACTCATGTTACAATGCAGGAGGACTGGGCTTCAACACCCTGGTTCCCACATGCCAGGGGAAATCTTTACAAGTGGTGCGGAAGTGCTGCAGTTGTCTCTCTCTGTGTCTCAAACTCTCTCTACC
This sequence comes from Erinaceus europaeus, assembly GCF_950295315.1. Taxonomy (NCBI): domain Eukaryota; kingdom Metazoa; phylum Chordata; class Mammalia; order Eulipotyphla; family Erinaceidae; genus Erinaceus; species Erinaceus europaeus. The sequence continues at coordinate 42,011 of NW_026647177.1, forward strand.
TCCCTTCCCTCTCAATTCCTGTCTATTTATTCCAGTGAATAATCAAGAAAATAGAAAGTAAAAAAAGAAAAAGGAAAAGGAAATATTCCACGACTTCAAATGGGTTAATCAGGACAATGCTTTCCTTGTTAAGATCCTCACAGCATTCCATATGCAGAAAGGCAAAGATGCCATGTATTTTTTAACCCAGTTTTTATATTTATTTATTTATTTATTTATTTAGGTGCTTATTCATTTTTGTTATTGATGAATTAATGTTTTACATTTTACATTGACTAGGGATCTGACACTAGCGGACTCCAGTACCCCTATATGGTACTCTGCCTCTACAAAACCCATCCATTGACCTGTCCATCCATCCATCCATCCACCCATACATCTATCCATCCATTCATACATACATACATACATCCATCCATCCATCCATCCATCCATCCACCAGTCAACCAAGCTAAGTACAAAAGGAGATCTCTCCTTGAATGGTGAGGAGAAACAACGATGCATAGGTAGGTTGCAAAGGCCCAGTTTGGCTGAATAGGGCAGAGGGGCTGAACCAGGGAATGTGTTGGGGCGTGTGGGTTTGGGTGGGATGAGCCGGAGACCCTGTGAGCTGGGTCACATTAGGGGCAGGCAGGGGGTGGAAGGGGTTGCGAACAGCTGTCACTGGAGAAGCATCACAAGTGCTGGAGCTGGTGAGCAGGGCACCTGGAAGAGAGGACAGACAAAGGAGAGAAGCAAAGTGCGGAGGAGAGGAGAGGGGAGAGGATGGTGAGGACAGGAGAGGACAGGAGAGGACAGGATTAGAGGGGACCTGAGAAACCTACCTGGACAAAGGCAGCATACGGACATCCAGGAAGGCAGGCAGGCATGCAGGCAGCTCTGGCCTGGGCTCCCAGGATCCCGGGCGCACCTCCACCTGTCTTCTCTTGGCTGCCAGCCCTGAGGTCCCTCGTCGGTCAGCACTGTCTTCCCATCCTTCCGTCCCTCACTGCCAGGGCCCAGGCGTCTGGGCGCTGTTGCCTGACCTAGTGGCAGGGCAGTTGGGCTGCCCAGTGCCAGTGTGGCCAGCACAGATTGCCAGGGGCTAGGACATCACAGAGGGCTCATGTGGTTGCTAGGCCATGGGGACCCCGCCCATCCAGTTGACCAGCAGCCATGACCCCCACGCTGAACTTGACCTGAGGGGTGGTGGCCAGCCACCAGAGCCAGAGCCCCAGGCCAAAGCAGGTGCTGGTCGGCCGGGCCAAGGGGCTATGTGCAGATTGGTGTGTGTCTGGGCATGGGGCTGGCATCTGACAGTCCAGGGCGGGGGACCAAGGTCCGCCAGGCCCCTGTCCCACCATGTGCACTGACACACAGTCTTGCTGACTGACTGACAGTCCCCGCCCCAGAGATACCCACACCAAGTCCCTGGGTGCCCTGAGCTGCCCCTGAGGGTGGGTGGGTGCCTGCCTGGACACATGCCTCCGTAATGGAGGCCTCTATTAATCCCGTTGCCTACTGACAGCTGCCCTCCTGCCCCTCCTTCTCCTCCTACGCCTCCATCTCCTCCTCTTCCTACTCTTCCTCCTCCTCTTTCTCCTCCTCCTCCTCCACCCCCTCCTCCTCTTCCTCATCCTCAGATGGACTCACTCAGGGCCCTTGGCCTAGGCAAGCCAGGGCTGCTGCTCTGGCTTCTGCAGCTTCTATCCAGTGGGGGGGTGTAGGAATCTGTTCCTGTCAGTCCCTGATTCCTGGGACCTTCCATGCCTCCAGCTGCCCCCACTCTCTAGTCCTGACCCCTCCTCAAGGATGCCCCCTTTCCCCTTACCCTCTGTCCCCCAGCTCCCAACTAACATCTACTGTGTTCCTCCCTGCGCTACTTTACTGCCACCCTGCTTCTGCCCTTCAGCCCTGAGGGCCCAGGGCCAGCCCAGCTGCCATCTCACCATCCAGCAGGGGGACCTGCCCTAACTCCCTGCCACCACACCCACACACACAGCCCTGCACACACTCCTGGGCTCCCCTGCCTGCAGCCTGCCTCTCAAACAGTCTCCTTCTGCCCCCTAGCCCCCTTACAGCCTCTGCCACGGACCCCCACAGACACCTGGGCATGAGCAGTGCAGACATGCAAACAGCTCCCCTCGCCCCCACTCCAGTTGCTCCAAGGTTGTCAAGAGTCTTTTTTTCATGCTGTAGGGGAGGGAGTTGAGACAGTCCAATGTCCTGGGGAGCAAGAACTGCAAACAGTCCATCTACAATGTAACATTTGGGTCTCAGGCCGCCCAATCCCTAGTGCGCTGTGCAGACCTTTGACTGGCAAAAACACCCCATCTGAGCGTGAGATCTGGCTGGGCTAGTGGCTCTTTCTGTGGACTAAGAGACAGACAGACAGAGTTTTCAGGTTCAAAACCTATACTTGCCAGAAGATGGTCATTCACTTGGGTAAAAAAAAAAAAAAAAAAAAAAAAAAAAAAAAAAAAAAGGCTTTTTATTTTTTTTCCTCCTGCCTGGGTAACTCCTGCCTGTTTCAAAGTGAAAAAAGGGAAAAATCTTTTTTGGAGCGAAAAGGACCAAAATGCAGGCAGGTGGACTCCGTGGAAGGTGGATGGGGAGTTGCTCCTGCCCTGGCACTAGAGCCCCAGCTGCTGTTCCAGGTGCTCTCTGATAACAGAGATCTCCGTGTGTCGTGTCATGACACTGTCTCCAGGACTGACCCTCAGGATAATGAGGATTCAAAACGAGGCAGGTGATACTGCCTTCAAAAGTAAATCCAGGGAGGTTTGGCGGTATGTCAGAGGGTTAAGGGCTTGTGGCGCTCACGAATAGAGGGGACAGGTGGAAGGATTTGGGGTCTGGCCCCCAGACCGCCACCTGCAGGGGAGTCGCTTTACAGGGGGTGAAGCAGGTCTTTAGGAGCTCTATCTTTCTCTCCCACCCTGTATTTCCTCTGCTCTCTCCTTTTGTGTCTGTCAGATGCAAGGTCAGTAACAACAACAACAACAACAAAAACAATAACCACCACAGTGACCAAGCAACAAGGGCAGCGAAAGGGGAACAAATGGAGTGCAGGAGCTGTGGATTATTCGTGGCGTAGGCACTCAGCTGTGGCAATAACCCCTTGAGGCAATCAATCCATACATGAAGATGTAATACAGGTAACAGAGACGTATATGTCCCTGTGTGTTTCCACTGAGTTAATGTAAATGCACTTTTATTGACTTCTTCATTTATTTATTACCTTGCCACGAGAATTTCTTTTCATTGCTAAAAAAAAGTGTCCCATCAAGGGTACCAGGTGGTGCCACACCCAGTTAAGCACTCATGTTACAATGCAGGAGGACTGGGCTTCAACACCCTGGTTCCCACATGCCAGGGGAAATCTTTACAAGTGGTGCGGAAGTGCTGCAGTTGTCTCTCTCTGTGTCTCAAACTCTCTCTACCTCCCTTCCCTCTCAATTCCTGTCTATTTATTCCAGTGAATAATCAAGAAAATAGAAAGTAAAAAAAGAAAAAGGAAAAGGAAATATTCCACGACTTCAAATGGGTTAATCAGGACAATGCTTTCCTTGTTAAGATCCTCACAGCATTCCATATGCAGAAAGGCAAAGATGCCATGTATTTTTTAACCCAGTTTTTATATTTATTTATTTATTTATTTATTTAGGTGCTTATTCATTTTTGTTATTGATGAATTAATGTTTTACATTTTACATTGACTAGGGATCTGACACCAGCGGACTCCAGTACCCCTATATGGTACTCTGCCTCTACAAAACCCATCCATTGACCTGTCCATCCATCCATCCATCCACCCATACATCTATCCATCCATTCATACATACATACATACATACATCCATCCATCCATCCATCCATCCATCCACCAGTCAACCAAGCTAAGTACAAAAGGAGATCTCTCCTTGAATGGTGAGGAGAAACAACGATGCATAGGTAGGTTGCAAAGGCCCAGTTTGGCTGAATAGGGCAGAGGGGCTGAACCAGGGAATGTGTTGGGGCGTGTGGGTTTGGGTGGGATGAGCCGGAGACCCTGTGAGCTGGGTCACATTAGGGGCAGGCAGGGGGTGGAAGGGGTTGCGAACAGCTGTCACTGGAGAAGCATCACAAGTGCTGGAGCTGGTGAGCAGGGCACCTGGAAGAGAGGACAGACAAAGGAGAGAAGCAAAGTGCGGAGGAGAGGAGAGGGGAGAGGATGGTGAGGACAGGAGAGGACAGGAGAGGACAGGATTAGAGGGGACCTGAGAAACCTACCTGGACAAAGGCAGCATACGGACATCCAGGAAGGCAGGCAGGCATGCAGGCAGCTCTGGCCTGGGCTCCCAGGATCCCGGGCGCACCTCCACCTGTCTTCTCTTGGCTGCCAGCCCTGAGGTCCCTCGTCGGTCAGCACTGTCTTCCCATCCTTCCGTCCCTCACTGCCAGGGCCCAGGCGTCTGGGCGCTGTTGCCTGACCTAGTGGCAGGGCAGTTGGGCTGCCCAGTGCCAGTGTGGCCAGCACAGATTGCCAGGGGCTAGGACATCACAGAGGGCTCATGTGGTTGCTAGGCCATGGGGACCCCGCCCATCCAGTTGACCAGCAGCCATGACCCCCACGCTGAACTTGACCTGAGGGGTGGTGGCCAGCCACCAGAGCCAGAGCCCCAGGCCAAAGCAGGTGCTGGTCGGCCGGGCCAAGGGGCTATGTGCAGATTGGTGTGTGTCTGGGCATGGGGCTGGCATCTGACAGTCCAGGGCGGGGGACCAAGGTCCGCCAGGCCCCTGTCCCACCATGTGCACTGACACACAGTCTTGCTGACTGACTGACAGTCCCCGCCCCAGAGATACCCACACCAAGTCCCTGGGTGCCCTGAGCTGCCCCTGAGGGTGGGTGGGTGCCTGCCTGGACACATGCCTCCGTAATGGAGGCCTCTATTAATCCCGTTGCCTACTGACAGCTGCCCTCCTGCCCCTCCTTCTCCTCCTACGCCTCCTCCTCCTCCTCTTCCTACTCTTCCTCCTCCTCTTTCTCCTCCTCCTCCTCCACCCCCTCCTCCTCTTCCTCATCCTCAGATGGACTCACTCAGGGCCCTTGGCCTAGGCAAGCCAGGGCTGCTGCTCTGGCTTCTGCAGCTTCTATCCAGTGGGGGGGTGTAGGAATCTGTTCCTGTCAGTCCCTGATTCCTGGGACCTTCCATGCCTCCAGCTGCCCCCACTCTCTAGTCCTGACCCCTCCTCAAGGATGCCCCCTTTCCCCTTACCCTCTGTCCCCCAGCTCCCAACTAACATCTACTGTGTTCCTCCCTGCGCTACTTTACTGCCACCCTGCTTCTGCCCTTCAGCCCTGAGGGCCCAGGGCCAGCCCAGCTGCCATCTCACCATCCAGCAGGGGGACCTGCCCTAACTCCCTGCCACCACACCCACACACACAGCCCTGCACACACTCCTGGGCTCCCCTGCCTGCAGCCTGCCTCTCAAACAGTCTCCTTCTGCCCCCTAGCCCCCTTACAGCCTCTGCCACGGACCCCCACAGACACCTGGGCATGAGCAGTGCAGACATGCAAACAGCTCCCCTCGCCCCCACTCCAGTTGCTCCAAGGTTGTCAAGAGTCTTTTTTTCATGCTGTAGGGGAGGGAGTTGAGACAGTCCAATGTCCTGGGGAGCAAGAACTGCAAACAGTCCATCTACAATGTAACATTTGGGTCTCAGGCCGCCCAATCCCTAGTGCGCTGTGCAGACCTTTGACTGGCAAAAACACCCCATCTGAGCGTGAGATCTGGCTGGGCTAGTGGCTCTTTCTGTGGACTAAGAGACAGACAGACAGAGTTTTCAGGTTCAAAACCTATACTTGCCAGAAGATGGTCATTCACTTGGGTAAAAAAAAAAAAAAAAAAAAAAAAAAAAAAAAAAAAAGGCTTTTTATTTTTTTTCCTCCTGCCTGGGTAACCTGTCTCCTGCCTGTTTCAAAGTGAAAAAAGGGAAAAATCTTTTTTGGAGCGAAAAGGACCAAAATGCAGGCAGGTGGACTCCGTGGAAGGTGGATGGGGAGTTGCTCCTGCCCTGGCACTAGAGCCCCAGCTGCTGTTCCAGGTGCTCTCTGATAACAGAGATCTCCGTGTGTCGTGTCATGACACTGTCTCCAGGACTGACCCTCAGGATAATGAGGATTCAAAACGAGGCAGGTGATACTGCCTTCAAAAGTAAATCCAGGGAGGTTTGGCGGTATGTCAGAGGGTTAAGGGCTTGTGGCGCTCACGAATAGAGGGGACAGGTGGAAGGATTTGGGGTCTGGCCCCCAGACCGCCACCTGCAGGGGAGTCGCTTTACAGGGGGTGAAGCAGGTCTTTAGGAGCTCTATCTTTCTCTCCCACCCTGTATTTCCTCTGCTCTCTCCTTTTGTGTCTGTCAGATGCAAGGTCAGTAACAACAACAACAACAACAAAAACAATAACCACCACAGTGACCAAGCAACAAGGGCAGCGAAAGGGGAACAAATGGAGTGCAGGAGCTGTGGATTATTCGTGGCGTAGGCACTCAGCTGTGGCAATAACCCCTTGAGGCAATCAATCCATACATGAAGATGTAATACAGGTAACAGAGACGTATATGTCCCTGTGTGTTTCCACTGAGTTAATGTAAATGCACTTTTATTGACTTCTTCATTTATTTATTACCTTGCCACGAGAATTTCTTTTCATTGCTAAAAAAAAGTGTCCCATCAAGGGTACCAGGTGGTGCCACACCCAGTTAAGCACTCATGTTACAATGCAGGAGGACTGGGCTTCAACACCCTGGTTCCCACATGCCAGGGGAAATCTTTACAAGTGGTGCGGAAGTGCTGCAGTTGTCTCTCTCTGTGTCTCAAACTCTCTCTACCTCCCTTCCCTCTCAATTCCTGTCTATTTATTCCAGTGAATAATCAAGAAAATAGAAAGTAAAAAAAGAAAAAGGAAAAGGAAATATTCCACGACTTCAAATGGGTTAATCAGGACAATGCTTTCCTTGTTAAGATCCTCACAGCATTCCATATGCAGAAAGGCAAAGATGCCATGTATTTTTTAACCCAGTTTTTATATTTATTTATTTATTTATTTATTTAGGTGCTTATTCATTTTTGTTATTGATGAATTAATGTTTTACATTTTACATTGACTAGGGATCTGACACCAGCGGACTCCAGTACCCCTATATGGTACTCTGCCTCTACAAAACCCATCCATTGACCTGTCCATCCATCCATCCATCCACCCATACATCTATCCATCCATTCATACATACATACATACATCCATCCATCCATCCATCCATCCATCCACCAGTCAACCAAGCTAAGTACAAAAGGAGATCTCTCCTTGAATGGTGAGGAGAAACAACGATGCATAGGTAGGTTGCAAAGGCCCAGTTTGGCTGAATAGGGCAGAGGGGCTGAACCAGGGAATGTGTTGGGGCGTGTGGGTTTGGGTGGGATGAGCCGGAGACCCTGTGAGCTGGGTCACATTAGGGGCAGGCAGGGGGTGGAAGGGGTTGCGAACAGCTGTCACTGGAGAAGCATCACAAGTGCTGGAGCTGGTGAGCAGGGCACCTGGAAGAGAGGACAGACAAAGGAGAGAAGCAAAGTGCGGAGGAGAGGAGAGGGGAGAGGATGGTGAGGACAGGAGAGGACAGGAGAGGACAGGATTAGAGGGGACCTGAGAAACCTACCTGGACAAAGGCAGCATACGGACATCCAGGAAGGCAGGCAGGCATGCAGGCAGCTCTGGCCTGGGCTCCCAGGATCCCGGGCGCACCTCCACCTGTCTTCTCTTGGCTGCCAGCCCTGAGGTCCCTCGTCGGTCAGCACTGTCTTCCCATCCTTCCGTCCCTCACTGCCAGGGCCCAGGCGTCTGGGCGCTGTTGCCTGACCTAGTGGCAGGGCAGTTGGGCTGCCCAGTGCCAGTGTGGCCAGCACAGATTGCCAGGGGCTAGGACATCACAGAGGGCTCATGTGGTTGCTAGGCCATGGGGACCCCGCCCATCCAGTTGACCAGCAGCCATGACCCCCACGCTGAACTTGACCTGAGGGGTGGTGGCCAGCCACCAGAGCCAGAGCCCCAGGCCAAAGCAGGTGCTGGTCGGCCGGGCCAAGGGGCTATGTGCAGATTGGTGTGTGTCTGGGCATGGGGCTGGCATCTGACAGTCCAGGGCGGGGGACCAAGGTCCGCCAGGCCCCTGTCCCACCATGTGCACTGACACACAGTCTTGCTGACTGACTGACAGTCCCCGCCCCAGAGATACCCACACCAAGTCCCTGGGTGCCCTGAGCTGCCCCTGAGGGTGGGTGGGTGCCTGCCTGGACACATGCCTCCGTAATGGAGGCCTCTATTAATCCCGTTGCCTACTGACAGCTGCCCTCCTGCCCCTCCTTCTCCTCCTACGCCTCCTCCTCCTCCTCTTCCTACTCTTCCTCCTCCTCTTTCTCCTCCTCCTCCTCCACCCCCTCCTCCTCTTCCTCATCCTCAGATGGACTCACTCAGGGCCCTTGGCCTAGGCAAGCCAGGGCTGCTGCTCTGGCTTCTGCAGCTTCTATCCAGTGGGGGGGTGTAGGAATCTGTTCCTGTCAGTCCCTGATTCCTGGGACCTTCCATGCCTCCAGCTGCCCCCACTCTCTAGTCCTGACCCCTCCTCAAGGATGCCCCCTTTCCCCTTACCCTCTGTCCCCCAGCTCCCAACTAACATCTACTGTGTTCCTCCCTGCGCTACTTTACTGCCACCCTGCTTCTGCCCTTCAGCCCTGAGGGCCCAGGGCCAGCCCAGCTGCCATCTCACCATCCAGCAGGGGGACCTGCCCTAACTCCCTGCCACCACACCCACACACACAGCCCTGCACACACTCCTGGGCTCCCCTGCCTGCAGCCTGCCTCTCAAACAGTCTCCTTCTGCCCCCTAGCCCCCTTACAGCCTCTGCCACGGACCCCCACAGACACCTGGGCATGAGCAGTGCAGACATGCAAACAGCTCCCCTCGCCCCCACTCCAGTTGCTCCAAGGTTGTCAAGAGTCTTTTTTTCATGCTGTAGGGGAGGGAGTTGAGACAGTCCAATGTCCTGGGGAGCAAGAACTGCAAACAGTCCATCTACAATGTAACATTTGGGTCTCAGGCCGCCCAATCCCTAGTGCGCTGTGCAGACCTTTGACTGGCAAAAACACCCCATCTGAGCGTGAGATCTGGCTGGGCTAGTGGCTCTTTCTGTGGACTAAGAGACAGACAGACAGAGTTTTCAGGTTCAAAACCTATACTTGCCAGAAGATGGTCATTCACTTGGGTAAAAAAAAAAAAAAAAAAAAAAAAAAAAAAAAAAAAAAAAGGCTTTTTATTTTTTTTCCTCCTGCCTGGGTAACCTGTCTCCTGCCTGTTTCAAAGTGAAAAAAGGGAAAAATCTTTTTTGGAGCGAAAAGGACCAAAATGCAGGCAGGTGGACTCCGTGGAAGGTGGATGGGGAGTTGCTCCTGCCCTGGCACTAGAGCCCCAGCTGCTGTTCCAGGTGCTCTCTGATAACAGAGATCTCCGTGTGTCGTGTCATGACACTGTCTCCAGGACTGACCCTCAGGATAATGAGGATTCAAAACGAGGCAGGTGATACTGCCTTCAAAAGTAAATCCAGGGAGGTTTGGCGGTATGTCAGAGGGTTAAGGGCTTGTGGCGCTCACGAATAGAGGGGACAGGTGGAAGGATTTGGGGTCTGGCCCCCAGACCGCCACCTGCAGGGGAGTCGCTTTACAGGGGGTGAAGCAGGTCTTTAGGAGCTCTATCTTTCTCTCCCACCCTGTATTTCCTCTGCTCTCTCCTTTTGTGTCTGTCAGATGCAAGGTCAGTAACAACAACAACAACAACAAAAACAATAACCACCACAGTGACCAAGCAACAAGGGCAGCGAAAGGGGAACAAATGGAGTGCAGGAGCTGTGGATTATTCGTGGCGTAGGCACTCAGCTGTGGCAATAACCCCTTGAGGCAATCAATCCATACATGAAGATGTAATACAGGTAACAGAGACGTATATGTCCCTGTGTGTTTCCACTGAGTTAATGTAAATGCACTTTTATTGACTTCTTCATTTATTTATTACCTTGCCAGGAGAATTTCTTTTCATTGCTAAAAAAAAGTGTCCCATCAAGGGTAGCAGGTGGTGCCACACCCAGTTAAGCACTCATGTTACAATGCAGGAGGACTGGGCTTCAACACCCTGGTTCCCACATGCCAGGGGAAATCTTTACAAGTGGTGCGGAAGTGCTGCAGTTGTCTCTCTCTGTGTCTCAAACTCTCTCTACCTCCCTTCCCTCTCAATTCCTGTCTATTTATTCCAGTGAATAATCAAGAAAATAGAAAGTAAAAAAAGAAAAAGGAAAAGGAAATATTCCACGACTTCAAATGGGTTAATCAGGACAATGCTTTCCTTGTTAAGATCCTCACAGCATTCCATATGCAGAAAGGCAAAGATGCCATGTATTTTTTAACCCAGTTTTTATATTTATTTATTTATTTATTTATTTATTTATTTAGGTGCTTATTCATTTTTGTTATTGATGAATTAATGTTTTACATTTTACATTGACTAGGGATCTGACACTAGCGGACTCCAGTACCCCTATATGGTACTCTGCCTCTACAAAACCCATCCATTGACCTGTCCATCCATCCATCCATCCACCCATACATCTATCCATCCATTCATACATACATACATACATCCATCCATCCATCCATCCATCCATCCACCAGTCAACCAAGCTAAGTACAAAAGGAGATCTCTCCTTGAATGGTGAGGAGAAACAACGATGCATAGGTAGGTTGCAAAGGCCCAGTTTGGCTGAATAGGGCAGAGGGGCTGAACCAGGGAATGTGTTGGGGCGTGTGGGTTTGGGTGGGATGAGCCGGAGACCCTGTGAGCTGGGTCACATTAGGGGCAGGCAGGGGGTGGAAGGGGTTGCGAACAGCTGTCACTGGAGAAGCATCACAAGTGCTGGAGCTGGTGAGCAGGGCACCTGGAAGAGAGGACAGACAAAGGAGAGAAGCAAAGTGCGGAGGAGAGGAGAGGGGAGAGGATGGTGAGGACAGGAGAGGACAGGATTAGAGGGGACCTGAGAAACCTACCTGGACAAAGGCAGCATACGGACATCCAGGAAGGCAGGCAGGCATGCAGGCAGCTCTGGCCTGGGCTCCCAGGATCCCGGGCGCACCTCCACCTGTCTTCTCTTGGCTGCCAGCCCTGAGGTCCCTCGTCGGTCAGCACTGTCTTCCCATCCTTCCGTCCCTCACTGCCAGGGCCCAGGCGTCTGGGCGCTGTTGCCTGACCTAGTGGCAGGGCAGTTGGGCTGCCCAGTGCCAGTGTGGCCAGCACAGATTGCCAGGGGCTAGGACATCACAGAGGGCTCATGTGGTTGCTAGGCCATGGGGACCCCGCCCATCCAGTTGACCAGCAGCCATGACCCCCACGCTGAACTTGACCTGAGGGGTGGTGGCCAGCCACCAGAGCCAGAGCCCCAGGCCAAAGCAGGTGCTGGTCGGCCGGGCCAAGGGGCTATGTGCAGATTGGTGTGTGTCTGGGCATGGGGCTGGCATCTGACAGTCCAGGGCGGGGGACCAAGGTCCGCCAGGCCCCTGTCCCACCATGTGCACTGACACACAGTCTTGCTGACTGACTGACAGTCCCCGCCCCAGAGATACCCACACCAAGTCCCTGGGTGCCCTGAGCTGCCCCTGAGGGTGGGTGGGTGCCTGCCTGGACACATGCCTCCGTAATGGAGGCCTCTATTAATCCCGTTGCCTACTGACAGCTGCCCTCCTGCCCCTCCTTCTCCTCCTACGCCTCCTCCTCCTCCTCTTCCTACTCTTCCTCCTCCTCTTTCTCCTCCTCCTCCTCCACCCCCTCCTCCTCTTCCTCATCCTCAGATGGACTCACTCAGGGCCCTTGGCCTAGGCAAGCCAGGGCTGCTGCTCTGGCTTCTGCAGCTTCTATCCAGTGGGGGGGTGTAGGAATCTGTTCCTGTCAGTCCCTGATTCCTGGGACCTTCCATGCCTCCAGCTGCCCCCACTCTCTAGTCCTGACCCCTCCTCAAGGATGCCCCCTTTCCCCTTACCCTCTGTCCCCCAGCTCCCAACTAACATCTACTGTGTTCCTCCCTGCGCTACTTTACTGCCACCCTGCTTCTGCCCTTCAGCCCTGAGGGCCCAGGGCCAGCCCAGCTGCCATCTCACCATCCAGCAGGGGGACCTGCCCTAACTCCCTGCCACCACACCCACACACACAGCCCTGCACACACTCCTGGGCTCCCCTGCCTGCAGCCTGCCTCTCAAACAGTCTCCTTCTGCCCCCTAGCCCCCTTACAGCCTCTGCCACGGACCCCCACAGACACCTGGGCATGAGCAGTGCAGACATGCAAACAGCTCCCCTCGCCCCCACTCCAGTTGCTCCAAGGTTGTCAAGAGTCTTTTTTTCATGCTGTAGGGGAGGGAGTTGAGACAGTCCAATGTCCTGGGGAGCAAGAACTGCAAACAGTCCATCTACAATGTAACATTTGGGTCTCAGGCCGCCCAATCCCTAGTGCGCTGTGCAGACCTTTGACTGGCAAAAACACCCCATCTGAGCGTGAGATCTGGCTGGGCTAGTGGCTCTTTCTGTGGACTAAGAGACAGACAGACAGAGTTTTCAGGTTCAAAACCTATACTTGCCAGAAGATGGTCATTCACTTGGGTAAAAAAAAAAAAAAAAAAAAAAAAAAAAAAAAAAAAAAGGCTTTTTATTTTTTTTCCTCCTGCCTGGGTAACCTGTCTCCTGCCTGTTTCAAAGTGAAAAAAGGGAAAAATCTTTTTTGGAGCGAAAAGGACCAAAATGCAGGCAGGTGGACTCCGTGGAAGGTGGATGGGGAGTTGCTCCTGCCCTGGCACTAGAGCCCCAGCTGCTGTTCCAGGTGCTCTCTGATAACAGAGATCTCCGTGTGTCGTGTCATGACACTGTCTCCAGGACTGACCCTCAGGATAATGAGGATTCAAAACGAGGCAGGTGATACTGCCTTCAAAAGTAAATCCAGGGAGGTTTGGCGGTATGTCAGAGGGTTAAGGGCTTGTGGCGCTCACGAATAGAGGGGACAGGTGGAAGGATTTGGGGTCTGGCCCCCAGACCGCCACCTGCAGGGGAGTCGCTTTACAGGGGGTGAAGCAGGTCTTTAGGAGCTCTATCTTTCTCTCCCACCCTGTATTTCCTCTGCTCTCTCCTTTTGTGTCTGTCAGATGCAAGGTCAGTAACAACAACAACAACAACAAAAACAATAACCACCACAGTGACCAAGCAACAAGGGCAGCGAAAGGGGAACAAATGGAGTGCAGGAGCTGTGGATTATTCGTGGCGTAGGCACTCAGCTGTGGCAATAACCCCTTGAGGCAATCAATCCATACATGAAGATGTAATACAGGTAACAGAGACGTATATGTCCCTGTGTGTTTCCACTGAGTTAATGTAAATGCACTTTTATTGACTTCTTCATTTATTTATTACCTTGCCACGAGAATTTCTTTTCATTGCTAAAAAAAAGTGTCCCATCAAGGGTACCAGGTGGTGCCACACCCAGTTAAGCACTCATGTTACAATGCAGGAGGACTGGGCTTCAACACCCTGGTTCCCACATGCCAGGGGAAATCTTTACAAGTGGTGCGGAAGTGCTGCAGTTGTCTCTCTCTGTGTCTCAAACTCTCTCTACCTCCCTTCCCTCTCAATTCCTGTCTATTTATTCCAGTGAATAATCAAGAAAATAGAAAGTAAAAAAAGAAAAAGGAAAAGGAAATATTCCACGACTTCAAATGGGTTAATCAGGACAATGCTTTCCTTGTTAAGATCCTCACAGCATTCCATATGCAGAAAGGCAAAGATGCCATGTATTTTTTAACCCAGTTTTTATATTTATTTATTTATTTATTTATTTATTTAGGTGCTTATTCATTTTTGTTATTGATGAATTAATGTTTTACATTTTACATTGACTAGGGATCTGACACTAGCGGACTCCAGTACCCCTATATGGTACTCTGCCTCTACAAAACCCATCCATTGACCTGTCCATCCATCCATCCATCCACCCATACATCTATCCATCCATTCATACATACATACATACATACATACATCCATCCATCCATCCATCCACCAGTCAACCAAGCTAAGTACAAAAGGAGATCTCTCCTTGAATGGTGAGGAGAAACAACGATGCATAGGTAGGTTGCAAAGGCCCAGTTTGGCTGAATAGGGCAGAGGGGCTGAACCAGGGAATGTGTTGGGGCGTGTGGGTTTGGGTGGGATGAGCCGGAGACCCTGTGAGCTGGGTCACATTAGGGGCAGGCAGGGGGTGGAAGGGGTTGCGAACAGCTGTCACTGGAGAAGCATCACAAGTGCTGGAGCTGGTGAGCAGGGCACCTGGAAGAGAGGACAGACAAAGGAGAGAAGCAAAGTGCGGAGGAGAGGAGAGGGGAGAGGATGGTGAGGACAGGAGAGGACAGGAGAGGACAGGATTAGAGGGGACCTGAGAAACCTACCTGGACAAAGGCAGCATACGGACATCCAGGAAGGCAGGCAGGCATGCAGGCAGCTCTGGCCTGGGCTCCCAGGATCCCGGGCGCACCTCCACCTGTCTTCTCTTGGCTGCCAGCCCTGAGGTCCCTCGTCGGTCAGCACTGTCTTCCCATCCTTCCGTCCCTCACTGCCAGGGCCCAGGCGTCTGGGCGCTGTTGCCTGACCTAGTGGCAGGGCAGTTGGGCTGCCCAGTGCCAGTGTGGCCAGCACAGATTGCCAGGGGCTAGGACATCACAGAGGGCTCATGTGGTTGCTAGGCCATGGGGACCCCGCCCATCCAGTTGACCAGCAGCCATGACCCCCACGCTGAACTTGACCTGAGGGGTGGTGGCCAGCCACCAGAGCCAGAGCCCCAGGCCAAAGCAGGTGCTGGTCGGCCGGGCCAAGGGGCTATGTGCAGATTGGTGTGTGTCTGGGCATGGGGCTGGCATCTGACAGTCCAGGGCGGGGGACCAAGGTCCGCCAGGCCCCTGTCCCACCATGTGCACTGACACACAGTCTTGCTGACTGACTGACAGTCCCCGCCCCAGAGATACCCACACCAAGTCCCTGGGTGCCCTGAGCTGCCCCTGAGGGTGGGTGGGTGCCTGCCTGGACACATGCCTCCGTAATGGAGGCCTCTATTAATCCCGTTGCCTACTGACAGCTGCCCTCCTGCCCCTCCTTCTCCTCCTACGCCTCCTCCTCCTCCTCTTCCTACTCTTCCTCCTCCTCTTTCTCCTCCTCCTCCTCCACCCCCTCCTCCTCTTCCTCATCCTCAGATGGACTCACTCAGGGCCCTTGGCCTAGGCAAGCCAGGGCTGCTGCTCTGGCTTCTGCAGCTTCTATCCAGTGGGGGGGTGTAGGAATCTGTTCCTGTCAGTCCCTGATTCCTGGGACCTTCCATGCCTCCAGCTGCCCCCACTCTCTAGTCCTGACCCCTCCTCAAGGATGCCCCCTTTCCCCTTACCCTCTGTCCCCCAGCTCCCAACTAACATCTACTGTGTTCCTCCCTGCGCTACTTTACTGCCACCCTGCTTCTGCCCTTCAGCCCTGAGGGCCCAGGGCCAGCCCAGCTGCCATCTCACCATCCAGCAGGGGGACCTGCCCTAACTCCCTGCCACCACACCCACACACACAGCCCTGCACACACTCCTGGGCTCCCCTGCCTGCAGCCTGCCTCTCAAACAGTCTCCTTCTGCCCCCTAGCCCCCTTACAGCCTCTGCCACGGACCCCCACAGACACCTGGGCATGAGCAGTGCAGACATGCAAACAGCTCCCCTCGCCCCCACTCCAGTTGCTCCAAGGTTGTCAAGAGTCTTTTTTTCATGCTGTAGGGGAGGGAGTTGAGACAGTCCAATGTCCTGGGGAGCAAGAACTGCAAACAGTCCATCTACAATGTAACATTTGGGTCTCAGGCCGCCCAATCCCTAGTGCGCTGTGCAGACCTTTGACTGGCAAAAACACCCCATCTGAGCGTGAGATCTGGCTGGGCTAGTGGCTCTTTCTGTGGACTAAGAGACAGACAGACAGAGTTTTCAGGTTCAAAACCTATACTTGCCAGAAGATGGTCATTCACTTGGGTAAAAAAAAAAAAAAAAAAAAAAAGGCTTTTTATTTTTTTTCCTCCTGCCTGGGTAACCTGTCTCCTGCCTGTTTCAAAGTGAAAAAAGGGAAAAATCTTTTTTGGAGCGAAAAGGACCAAAATGCAGGCAGGTGGACTCCGTGGAAGGTGGATGGGGAGTTGCTCCTGCCCTGGCACTAGAGCCCCAGCTGCTGTTCCAGGTGCTCTCTGATAACAGAGATCTCTGTGTGTCGTGTCATGACACTGTCTCCAGGACTGACCCTCAGGATAATGAGGATTCAAAACGAGGCAGGTGATACTGCCTTCAAAAGTAAATCCAGGGAGGTTTGGCGGTATGTCAGAGGGTTAAGGGCTTGTGGCGCTCACGAATAGAGGGGACAGGTGGAAGGATTTGGGGTCTGGCCCCCAGACCGCCACCTGCAGGGGAGTCGCTTTACAGGGGGTGAAGCAGGTCTTTAGGAGCTCTATCTTTCTCTCCCACCCTGTATTTCCTCTGCTCTCTCCTTTTGTGTCTGTCAGATGCAAGGTCAGTAACAACAACAACAACAACAACAAAAACAATAACCACCACAGTGACCAAGCAACAAGGGCAGCGAAAGGGGAACAAATGGAGTGCAGGAGCTGTGGATTATTCGTGGCGTAGGCACTCAGCTGTGGCAATAACCCCTTGAGGCAATCAATCCATACATGAAGATGTAATACAGGTAACAGAGACGTATATGTCCCTGTGTGTTTCCACTGAGTTAATGTAAATGCACTTTTATTGACTTCTTCATTTATTTATTACCTTGCCACGAGAATTTCTTTTCATTGCTAAAAAAAAGTGTCCCATCAAGGGTACCAGGTGGTGCCACACCCAGTTAAGCACTCATGTTACAATGCAGGAGGACTGGGCTTCAACACCCTGGTTCCCACATGCCAGGGGAAATCTTTACAAGTGGTGCGGAAGTGCTGCAGTTGTCTCTCTCTGTGTCTCAAACTCTCTCTACCTCCCTTCCCTCTCAATTCCTGTCTATTTATTCCAGTGAATAATCAAGAAAATAGAAAGTAAAAAAAGAAAAAGGAAAAGGAAATATTCCACGACTTCAAATGGGTTAATCAGGACAATGCTTTCCTTGTTAAGATCCTCACAGCATTCCATATGCAGAAAGGCAAAGATGCCATGTATTTTTTAACCCAGTTTTTATATTTATTTATTTATTTATTTATTTATTTAGGTGCTTATTCATTTTTGTTATTGATGAATTAATGTTTTACATTTTACATTGACTAGGGATCTGACACTAGCGGACTCCAGTACCCCTATATGGTACTCTGCCTCTACAAAACCCATCCATTGACCTGTCCATCCATCCATCCATCCACCCATACATCTATCCATCCATTCATACATACATACATACATACATACATCCATCCATCCATCCATCCACCAGTCAACCAAGCTAAGTACAAAAGGAGATCTCTCCTTGAATGGTGAGGAGAAACAACAATGCATAGGTAGGTTGCAAAGGCCCAGTTTGGCTGAATAGGGCAGAGGGGCTGAACCAGGGAATGTGTTGGGGCGTGTGGGTTTGGGTGGGATGAGCCGGAGACCCTGTGAGCTGGGTCACATTAGGGGCAGGCAGGGGGTGGAAGGGGTTGCGAACAGCTGTCACTGGAGAAGCATCACAAGTGCTGGAGCTGGTGAGCAGGGCACCTGGAAGAGAGGACAGACAAAGGAGAGAAGCAAAGTGCGGAGGAGAGGAGAGGGGAGAGGATGGTGAGGACAGGAGAGGACAGGAGAGGACAGGATTAGAGGGGACCTGAGAAACCTACCTGGACAAAGGCAGCATACGGACATCCAGGAAGGCAGGCAGGCATGCAGGCAGCTCTGGCCTGGGCTCCCAGGATCCCGGGCGCACCTCCACCTGTCTTCTCTTGGCTGCCAGCCCTGAGGTCCCTCGTCGGTCAGCACTGTCTTCCCATCCTTCCGTCCCTCACTGCCAGGGCCCAGGCGTCTGGGCGCTGTTGCCTGACCTAGTGGCAGGGCAGTTGGGCTGCCCAGTGCCAGTGTGGCCAGCACAGATTGCCAGGGGCTAGGACATCACAGAGGGCTCATGTGGTTGCTAGGCCATGGGGACCCCGCCCATCCAGTTGACCAGCAGCCATGACCCCCACGCTGAACTTGACCTGAGGGGTGGTGGCCAGCCACCAGAGCCAGAGCCCCAGGCCAAAGCAGGTGCTGGTCGGCCGGGCCAAGGGGCTATGTGCAGATTGGTGTGTGTCTGGGCATGGGGCTGGCATCTGACAGTCCAGGGCGGGGGACCAAGGTCCGCCAGGCCCCTGTCCCACCATGTGCACTGACACACAGTCTTGCTGACTGACTGACAGTCCCCGCCCCAGAGATACCCACACCAAGTCCCTGGGTGCCCTGAGCTGCCCCTGAGGGTGGGTGGGTGCCTGCCTGGACACATGCCTCCGTAATGGAGGCCTCTATTAATCCCGTTGCCTACTGACAGCTGCCCTCCTGCCCCTCCTTCTCCTCCTACGCCTCCTCCTCCTCCTCTTCCTACTCTTCCTCCTCCTCTTTCTCCTCCTCCTCCTCCACCCCCTCCTCCTCTTCCTCATCCTCAGATGGACTCACTCAGGGCCCTTGGCCTAGGCAAGCCAGGGCTGCTGCTCTGGCTTCTGCAGCTTCTATCCAGTGGGGGGGTGTAGGAATCTGTTCCTGTCAGTCCCTGATTCCTGGGACCTTCCATGCCTCCAGCTGCCCCCACTCTCTAGTCCTGACCCCTCCTCAAGGATGCCCCCTTTCCCCTTACCCTCTGTCCCCCAGCTCCCAACTAACATCTACTGTGTTCCTCCCTGCGCTACTTTACTGCCACCCTGCTTCTGCCCTTCAGCCCTGAGGGCCCAGGGCCAGCCCAGCTGCCATCTCACCATCCAGCAGGGGGACCTGCCCTAACTCCCTGCCACCACACCCACACACACAGCCCTGCACACACTCCTGGGCTCCCCTGCCTGCAGCCTGCCTCTCAAACAGTCTCCTTCTGCCCCCTAGCCCCCTTACAGCCTCTGCCACGGACCCCCACAGACACCTGGGCATGAGCAGTGCAGACATGCAAACAGCTCCCCTCGCCCCCACTCCAGTTGCTCCAAGGTTGTCAAGAGTCTTTTTTTCATGCTGTAGGGGAGGGAGTTGAGACAGTCCAATGTCCTGGGGAGCAAGAACTGCAAACAGTCCATCTACAATGTAACATTTGGGTCTCAGGCCGCCCAATCCCTAGTGCGCTGTGCAGACCTTTGACTGGCAAAAACACCCCATCTGAGCGTGAGATCTGGCTGGGCTAGTGGCTCTTTCTGTGGACTAAGAGACAGACAGACAGAGTTTTCAGGTTCAAAACCTATACTTGCCAGAAGATGGTCATTCACTTGGGTAAAAAAAAAAAAAAAAAAAAAAAAAAAAAAAAAAAAAAAAAAAAGGCTTTTTATTTTTTTTCCTCCTGCCTGGGTAACCTGTCTCCTGCCTGTTTCAAAGTGAAAAAAGGGAAAAATCTTTTTTGGAGCGAAAAGGACCAAAATGCAGGCAGGTGGACTCCGTGGAAGGTGGATGGGGAGTTGCTCCTGCCCTGGCACTAGAGCCCCAGCTGCTGTTCCAGGTGCTCTCTGATAACAGAGATCTCCGTGTGTCGTGTCATGACACTGTCTCCAGGACTGACCCTCAGGATAATGAGGATTCAAAACGAGGCAGGTGATACTGCCTTCAAAAGTAAATCCAGGGAGGTTTGGCGGTATGTCAGAGGGTTAAGGGCTTGTGGCGCTCACGAATAGAGGGGACAGGTGGAAGGATTTGGGGTCTGGCCCCCAGACCGCCACCTGCAGGGGAGTCGCTTTACAGGGGGTGAAGCAGGTCTTTAGGAGCTCTATCTTTCTCTCCCACCCTGTATTTCCTCTGCTCTCTCCTTTTGTGTCTGTCAGATGCAAGGTCAGTAACAACAACAACAACAACAAAAACAATAACCACCACAGTGACCAAGCAACAAGGGCAGCGAAAGGGGAACAAATGGAGTGCAGGAGCTGTGGATTATTCGTGGCGTAGGCACTCAGCTGTGGCAATAACCCCTTGAGGCAATCAATCCATACATGAAGATGTAATACAGGTAACAGAGACGTATATGTCCCTGTGTGTTTCCACTGAGTTAATGTAAATGCACTTTTATTGACTTCTTCATTTATTTATTACCTTGCCACGAGAATTTCTTTTCATTGCTAAAAAAAAGTGTCCCATCAAGGGTACCAGGTGGTGCCACACCCAGTTAAGCACTCATGTTACAATGCAGGAGGACTGGGCTTCAACACCCTGGTTCCCACATGCCAGGGGAAATCTTTACAAGTGGTGCGGAAGTGCTGCAGTTGTCTCTCTCTGTGTCTCAAACTCTCTCTACCTCCCTTCCCTCTCAATTCCTGTCTATTTATTCCAGTGAATAATCAAGAAAATAGAAAGTAAAAAAAGAAAAAGGAAAAGGAAATATTCCACGACTTCAAATGGGTTAATCAGGACAATGCTTTCCTTGTTAAGATCCTCACAGCATTCCATATGCAGAAAGGCAAAGATGCCATGTATTTTTTAACCCAGTTTTTATATTTATTTATTTATTTATTTATTTAGGTGCTTATTCATTTTTGTTATTGATGAATTAATGTTTTACATTTTACATTGACTAGGGATCTGACACTAGCGGACTCCAGTACCCCTATATGGTACTCTGCCTCTACAAAACCCATCCATTGACCTGTCCATCCATCCATCCATCCACCCATACATCTATCCATCCATTCATACATACATACATACATACATACATCCATCCATCCATCCATCCACCAGTCAACCAAGCTAAGTACAAAAGGAGATCTCTCCTTGAATGGTGAGGAGAAACAACGATGCATAGGTAGGTTGCAAAGGCCCAGTTTGGCTGAATAGGGCAGAGGGGCTGAACCAGGGAATGTGTTGGGGCGTGTGGGTTTGGGTGGGATGAGCCGGAGACCCTGTGAGCTGGGTCACATTAGGGGCAGGCAGGGGGTGGAAGGGGTTGCGAACAGCTGTCACTGGAGAAGCATCACAAGTGCTGGAGCTGGTGAGCAGGGCACCTGGAAGAGAGGACAGACAAAGGAGAGAAGCAAAGTGCGGAGGAGAGGAGAGGGGAGAGGATGGTGAGGACAGGAGAGGACAGGAGAGGACAGGATTAGAGGGGACCTGAGAAACCTACCTGGACAAAGGCAGCATACGGACATCCAGGAAGGCAGGCAGGCATGCAGGCAGCTCTGGCCTGGGCTCCCAGGATCCCGGGCGCACCTCCACCTGTCTTCTCTTGGCTGCCAGCCCTGAGGTCCCTCGTCGGTCAGCACTGTCTTCCCATCCTTCCGTCCCTCACTGCCAGGGCCCAGGCGTCTGGGCGCTGTTGCCTGACCTAGTGGCAGGGCAGTTGGGCTGCCCAGTGCCAGTGTGGCCAGCACAGATTGCCAGGGGCTAGGACATCACAGAGGGCTCATGTGGTTGCTAGGCCATGGGGACCCCGCCCATCCAGTTGACCAGCAGCCATGACCCCCACGCTGAACTTGACCTGAGGGGTGGTGGCCAGCCACCAGAGCCAGAGCCCCAGGCCAAAGCAGGTGCTGGTCGGCCGGGCCAAGGGGCTATGTGCAGATTGGTGTGTGTCTGGGCATGGGGCTGGCATCTGACAGTCCAGGGCGGGGGACCAAGGTCCGCCAGGCCCCTGTCCCACCATGTGCACTGACACACAGTCTTGCTGACTGACTGACAGTCCCCGCCCCAGAGATACCCACACCAAGTCCCTGGGTGCCCTGAGCTGCCCCTGAGGGTGGGTGGGTGCCTGCCTGGACACATGCCTCCGTAATGGAGGCCTCTATTAATCCCGTTGCCTACTGACAGCTGCCCTCCTGCCCCTCCTTCTCCTCCTACGCCTCCATCTCCTCCTCTTCCTACTCTTCCTCCTCCTCTTTCTCCTCCTCCTCCTCCACCCCCTCCTCCTCTTCCTCATCCTCAGATGGACTCACTCAGGGCCCTTGGCCTAGGCAAGCCAGGGCTGCTGCTCTGGCTTCTGCAGCTTCTATCCAGTGGGGGGGTGTAGGAATCTGTTCCTGTCAGTCCCTGATTCCTGGGACCTTCCATGCCTCCAGCTGCCCCCACTCTCTAGTCCTGACCCCTCCTCAAGGATGCCCCCTTTCCCCTTACCCTCTGTCCCCCAGCTCCCAACTAACATCTACTGTGTTCCTCCCTGCGCTACTTTACTGCCACCCTGCTTCTGCCCTTCAGCCCTGAGGGCCCAGGGCCAGCCCAGCTGCCATCTCACCATCCAGCAGGGGGACCTGCCCTAACTCCCTGCCACCACACCCACACACACAGCCCTGCACACACTCCTGGGCTCCCCTGCCTGCAGCCTGCCTCTCAAACAGTCTCCTTCTGCCCCCTAGCCCCCTTACAGCCTCTGCCACGGACCCCCACAGACACCTGGGCATGAGCAGTGCAGACATGCAAACAGCTCCCCTCGCCCCCACTCCAGTTGCTCCAAGGTTGTCAAGAGTCTTTTTTTCATGCTGTAGGGGAGGGAGTTGAGACAGTCCAATGTCCTGGGGAGCAAGAACTGCAAACAGTCCATCTACAATGTAACATTTGGGTCTCAGGCCGCCCAATCCCTAGTGCGCTGTGCAGACCTTTGACTGGCAAAAACACCCCATCTGAGCGTGAGATCTGGCTGGGCTAGTGGCTCTTTCTGTGGACTAAGAGACAGACAGACAGAGTTTTCAGGTTCAAAACCTATACTTGCCAGAAGATGGTCATTCACTTGGGTAAAAAAAAAAAAAAAAAAAAAAAAGGCTTTTTATTTTTTTTCCTCCTGCCTGGGTAACCTGTCTCCTGCCTGTTTCAAAGTGAAAAAAGGGAAAAATCTTTTTTGGAGCGAAAAGGACCAAAATGCAGGCAGGTGGACTCCGTGGAAGGTGGATGGGGCGTTGCTCCTGCCCTGGCACTAGAGCCCCAGCTGCTGTTCCAGGTGCTCTCTGATAACAGAGATCTCCGTGTGTCGTGTCATGACACTGTCTCCAGGACTGACCCTCAGGATAATGAGGATTCAAAACGAGGCAGGTGATACTGCCTTCAAAAGTAAATCCAGGGAGGTTTGGCGGTATGTCAGAGGGTTAAGGGCTTGTGGCGCTCACGAATAGAGGGGACAGGTGGAAGGATTTGGGGTCTGGCCCCCAGACCGCCACCTGCAGGGGAGTCGCTTTACAGGGGGTGAAGCAGGTCTTTAGGAGCTCTATCTTTCTCTCCCACCCTGTATTTCCTCTGCTCTCTCCTTTTGTGTCTGTCAGATGCAAGGTCAGTAACAACAACAACAACAACAAAAACAATAACCACCACAGTGACCAAGCAACAAGGGCAGCGAAAGGGGAACAAATGGAGTGCAGGAGCTGTGGATTATTCGTGGCGTAGGCACTCAGCTGTGGCAATAACCCCTTGAGGCAATCAATCCATACATGAAGATGTAATACAGGTAACAGAGACGTATATGTCCCTGTGTGTTTCCACTGAGTTAATGTAAATGCACTTTTATTGACTTCTTCATTTATTTATTACCTTGCCACGAGAATTTCTTTTCATTGCTAAAAAAAAGTGTCCCATCAAGGGTACCAGGTGGTGCCACACCCAGTTAAGCACTCATGTTACAATGCAGGAGGACTGGGCTTCAACACCCTGGTTCCCACATGCCAGGGGAAATCTTTACAAGTGGTGCGGAAGTGCTGCAGTTGTCTCTCTCTGTGTCTCAAACTCTCTCTACCTCCCTTCCCTCTCAATTCCTGTCTATTTATTCCAGTGAATAATCAAGAAAATAGAAAGTAAAAAAAGAAAAAGGAAAAGGAAATATTCCACGACTTCAAATGGGTTAATCAGGACAATGCTTTCCTTGTTAAGATCCTCACAGCATTCCATATGCAGAAAGGCAAAGATGCCATGTATTTTTTAACCCAGTTTTTATATTTATTTATTTATTTATTTATTTATTTAGGTGCTTATTCATTTTTGTTATTGATGAATTAATGTTTTACATTTTACATTGACTAGGGATCTGACACTAGCGGACACCAGTACCCCTATATGGTACTCTGCCTCTACAAAACCCATCCATTGACCTGTCCATCCATCCATCCATCCACCCATACATCTATCCATCCATTCATACATACATACATACATACATCCATCCATCCATCCATCCATCCACCAGTCAACCAAGCTAAGTACAAAAGGAGATCTCTCCTTGAATGGTGAGGAGAAACAACGATGCATAGGTAGGTTGCAAAGGCCCAGTTTGGCTGAATAGGGCAGAGGGGCTGAACCAGGGAATGTGTTGGGGCGTGTGGGTTTGGGTGGGATGAGCCGGAGACCCTGTGAGCTGGGTCACATTAGGGGCAGGCAGGGGGTGGAAGGGGTTGCGAACAGCTGTCACTGGAGAAGCATCACAAGTGCTGGAGCTGGTGAGCAGGGCACCTGGAAGAGAGGACAGACAAAGGAGAGAAGCAAAGTGCGGAGGAGAGGAGAGGGGAGAGGATGGTGAGGACAGGAGAGGACAGGAGAGGACAGGATTAGAGGGGACCTGAGAAACCTACCTGGACAAAGGCAGCATACGGACATCCAGGAAGGCAGGCAGGCATGCAGGCAGCTCTGGCCTGGGCTCCCAGGATCCCGGGCGCACCTCCACCTGTCTTCTCTTGGCTGCCAGCCCTGAGGTCCCTCGTCGGTCAGCACTGTCTTCCCATCCTTCCGTCCCTCACTGCCAGGGCCCAGGCGTCTGGGCGCTGTTGCCTGACCTAGTGGCAGGGCAGTTGGGCTGCCCAGTGCCAGTGTGGCCAGCACAGATTGCCAGGGGCTAGGACATCACAGAGGGCTCATGTGGTTGCTAGGCCATGGGGACCCCGCCCATCCAGTTGACCAGCAGCCATGACCCCCACGCTGAACTTGACCTGAGGGGTGGTGGCCAGCCACCAGAGCCAGAGCCCCAGGCCAAAGCAGGTGCTGGTCGGCCGGGCCAAGGGGCTATGTGCAGATTGGTGTGTGTCTGGGCATGGGGCTGGCATCTGACAGTCCAGGGCGGGGGACCAAGGTCCGCCAGGCCCCTGTCCCACCATGTGCACAGACACACAGTCTTGCTGACTGACTGACAGTCCCCGCCCCAGAGATACCCACACCAAGTCCCTGGGTGCCCTGAGCTGCCCCTGAGGGTGGGTGGGTGCCTGCCTGGACACATGCCTCCGTAATGGAGGCCTCTATTAATCCCGTTGCCTACTGACAGCTGCCCTCCTGCCCCTCCTTCTCCTCCTACGCCTCCTCCTCCTCCTCTTCCTACTCTTCCTCCTCCTCTTTCTCCTCCTCCTCCTCCACCCCCTCCTCCTCTTCCTCATCCTCAGATGGACTCACTCAGGGCCCTTGGCCTAGGCAAGCCAGGGCTGCTGCTCTGGCTTCTGCAGCTTCTATCCAGTGGGGGGGTGTAGGAATCTGTTCCTGTCAGTCCCTGATTCCTGGGACCTTCCATGCCTCCAGCTGCCCCCACTCTCTAGTCCTGACCCCTCCTCAAGGATGCCCCCTTTCCCCTTACCCTCTGTCCCCCAGCTCCCAACTAACATCTACTGTGTTCCTCCCTGCGCTACTTTACTGCCACCCTGCTTCTGCCCTTCAGCCCTGAGGGCCCAGGGCCAGCCCAGCTGCCATCTCACCATCCAGCAGGGGGACCTGCCCTAACTCCCTGCCACCACACCCACACACACAGCCCTGCACACACTCCTGGGCTCCCCTGCCTGCAGCCTGCCTCTCAAACAGTCTCCTTCTGCCCCCTAGCCCCCTTACAGCCTCTGCCACGGACCCCCACAGACACCTGGGCATGAGCAGTGCAGACATGCAAACAGCTCCCCTCGCCCCCACTCCAGTTGCTCCAAGGTTGTCAAGAGTCTTTTTTTCATGCTGTAGGGGAGGGAGTTGAGACAGTCCAATGTCCTGGGGAGCAAGAACTGCAAACAGTCCATCTACAATGTAACATTTGGGTCTCAGGCCGCCCAATCCCTAGTGCGCTGTGCAGACCTTTGACTGGCAAAAACACCCCATCTGAGCGTGAGATCTGGCTGGGCTAGTGGCTCTTTCTGTGGACTAAGAGACAGACAGACAGAGTTTTCAGGTTCAAAACCTATACTTCCCAGAAGATGGTCATTCACTTCGGTAAAAAAAAAAAAAAAAAAAAAAAAAAAAGGCTTTTTATTTTTTTTCCCCCTGCCTGGGTAACCAGTCTCCTGCCTGTTTCAAAGTGAAAAAAGGGAAAAATGTTTTTTGGAGGGAAAAGGACCAAAATGCAGGCAGGTGCACTCCGTGGAAGGTGGATGGGGAGTTGCTCCTGCCCTGGCACTAGAGCCCCAGCTGCTGTTCCAGGTGCTCTCTGATAACAGAGATCTCCGTGTGTCGTGTCATGACACTGTCATCAGGACTGACCCTCAGGATAATGAGGATTCAAAACGAGGCAGGTGATACTGCCTTCAAAAGTAAATCCAGGGAGGTTTGGCGGTATGTCAGAGGGTTAAGGGCTTGTGGCGCTCACGAATAGAGGGGACAGGTGGAAGGATTTGGGGTCTGGCCCCCAGACCGCCACCTGCAGGGGAGTCGCTTTACAGGGGGTGAAGCAGGTCTTTAGGAGCTCTATCTTTCTCTCCCACCCTGTATTTCCTCTGCTCTCTCCTTTTGTGTCTGTCAGATGCAAGGTCAGTAACAACAACAACAACAACAACAAAAACAATAACCACCACAGTGACCAAGCAACAAGGGCAGCGAAAGGGGAACAAATGGAGTGCAGGAGCTGTGGATTATTCGTGGCGTAGGCACTCAGCTGTGGCAATAACCCCTTGAGGCAATCAAGCCATACATGAAGATATAATACAGGTAACAGAGACGTATATGTCCCTGTGTGTTTCCACTGAGTTAATGTAAATGCACTTTTATTGACTTCTTCATTTATTTATTACCTTGCCAGGAGAATTTCTTTTCATTGCTAAAAAAAAGTGTCCCATCAAGGGTAGCAGGTGGTGCCACACCCAGTTAAGCACTCATGTTACAATGCAGGAGGACTGGGCTTCAACACCCTGGTTCCCACCTGCCAGGGGAAATCTTTACAGGTGGTGCGGAAGTGCTGCAGTTGTCTCTCTCTGTGTCTCAAACTCTCTCTACCTCCCTTCCCTCTCAATTCCTGTCTATTTATTCCAGTGAATAATCAAGAAAATAGAAAGTAAGAAAAGAAAAAGGAAAAGGAAATATTCCACGACTTCAAATGGGCTACTCAGGACAATGCTTTCCTTGTTAAGATCCTCACAGCACTCCATATGCAGAAAGGCAAAGACGCCATGTATTTTTTAACCCAGTTTTTTATTTATTTATTTATTTAGGTGCTTATTCATTTTTGTTATTGATGAATTAGTGTTTTACATTTGACATTGACTAAGGATCTAACACCAGCGGACTCCAGTACCCCTATATGGTACTCTGCCTCTACAAAACCCATCCATTGACCTGTCCATCCATCCATCCATCCACCCATACATCTATCCATCCATTCATCCATCCATCCATCCATCCTTCCATCCATCCATCCATCCACCAGTCAACCAAGCTAAGTACAAAAGGAGATCTCTCCTTGAATGGTGAGGAGAAACAACGATGCATAGGTAGGTTGCAAAGGCCCAGTTTGGCTGAATAGGGCAGAGGGGCTGAACCTGGGAATGTGTTGGGGCGTGTGGGTTTGGGTGGGATGAGCCGGAGACCCTGTGAGCTGGGTCACATTAGGGGCAGGCAGGGGGTGGAAGGGGTTGCGAACAGCTGTCACTGGAGAAGCATCACAAGTGCTGGAGCTGGTGAGCAGGGCACCTGGAAGAGAGGACAGACAAAGGAGAGAAGCAAAGTGCGGAGGAGAGGAGAGGGGAGAGGATGGTGAGG
Source organism: Erinaceus europaeus (assembly GCF_950295315.1). Lineage (NCBI taxonomy): Eukaryota > Metazoa > Chordata > Mammalia > Eulipotyphla > Erinaceidae > Erinaceus > Erinaceus europaeus. The sequence continues at coordinate 70,179 of NW_026647177.1, forward strand.
ACAGGAGAGGACAGGAGAGGACAGGATTGGAGGGGACCTGAGAAACCTACCTGGACAAAGGCAGCATACGGACATCCAGGAAGGCAGGCAGGCATGCAGGCAGCTCTGGCCTGGGCTCCCAGGATCCCGGGCGCACCTCCACCTGTCTTCTCTTGGCTGCCAGCCCTGAGGTCCCTCGTCGGTCAGCACTGTCTTCCCATCCTTCCGTCCCTCACTGCCAGGGCCCAGGCGTCTGGGCGCTGTTGCCTGACCTAGTGGCAGGGCAGTTGGGCTGCCCAGTGCCAGTGTGGCCAGCACAGATTGCCAGGGGCTAGGACATCACAGAGGGCTCATGTGGTTGCTAGGCCATGGGGACCCCGCCCATCCAGTTGACCAGCAGCCATGACCCCCACGCTGAACTTGACCTGAGGGGTGGTGGCCAGCCACCAGAGCCAGAGCCCCAGGCCAAAGCAGGTGCTGGTCGGCCGGGCCAAGGGGCTATGTGCAGATTGGTGTGTGTCTGGGCATGGGGCTGGCATCTGACAGTCCAGGGCGGGGGACCAAGGTCCGCCAGGCCCCTGTCCCACCATGTGCACTGACACACAGTCTTGCTGACTGACTGACAGTCCCCGCCCCAGAGATACCCACACCAAGTCCCTGGGTGCCCTGAGCTGCCCCTGAGGGTGGGTGGGTGCCTGCCTGGACACATGCCTCCGTAATGGAGGCCTCTATTAATCCCGTTGCCTACTGACAGCTGCCCTCCTGCCCCTCCTCCTCCTCCTACGCCTCCTCCTCCTCCTCCTCTTCCTACTCTTCCTCCTCCTCTTTCTCCTCCTCCTCCTCCACCCCCTCCTCCTCTTCCTCATCCTCAGATGGACTCACTCAGGGCCCTTAGCCTAGGCAAGCCAGGGCTGCTGCTCTGGCTTCTGCAGCTTCTATCCAGTGGGGGGGTGTAGGAATCTGTTCCTGTCAGTCCCTGATTCCTGGGACCTTCCATGCCTCCAGCTGCCCCCACTCTCTAGTCCTGACCCCTCCTCAAGGATGCCCCCTTTCCCCTTACCCTCTGTCCCCCAGCTCCCAACTAACATCTACTGTGTTCCTCCCTGCGCTACTTTACTGCCACCCTGCTTCTGCCCTTCAGCCCTGAGGGCCCAGGGCCAGCCCAGCTGCCATCTCACCATCCAGCAGGGGGACCTGCCCTAACTCCCTGCCACCACACCCACACACACAGCCCTGCACACACTCCTGGGCTCCCCTGCCTGCAGCCTGCCTCTCAAACAGTCTCCTTCTGCCCCCTAGCCCCCTTACAGCCTCTGCCACGGACCCCCACAGACACCTGGGCATGAGCAGTGCAGACATGCAAACAGCTCCCCTCGCCCCCACTCCAGTTGCTCCAAGGTTGTCAAGAGTCTTTTTTTCATGCTGTAGGGGAGGGAGTTGAGACAGTCCAATGTCCTGGGGAGCAAGAACTGCAAACAGTCCATCTACAATGTAACATTTGGGTCTCAGGCCGCCCAATCCCTAGTGCGCTGTGCAGACCTTTGACTGGCAAAAACACCCCATCTGAGCGTGAGATCTGGCTGGGCTAGTGGCTCTTTCTGTGGACTAAGAGACAGACAGACAGAGTTTTCAGGTTCAAAACCTATACTTCCCAGAAGATGGTCATTCACTTCGGTAAAAAAAAAAAAAAAAAAAAAAAAAAGGCTTTTTATTTTTTTTCCCCCTGCCTGGGTAACCAGTCTCCTGCCTGTTTCAAAGTGAAAAAAGGGAAAAATCTTTTTTGGAGGGAAAAGGACCAAAATGCAGGCAGGTGGACTCCGTGGAAGGTGGATGGGGAGTTGCTCCTGCTCTGGCACTAGAGCCCCAGCTGCTGTTCCAGGTGCTCTCTGATAACAGAGATCTCCGTGTGTCGTGTCATGACACTGTCATCAGGACTGACCCTCAGGATAATGAGGATTCAAAACGAGGCAGGTGATACTGCCTTCAAAAGTAAATCCAGGGAGGTTTGGCGGTATGTCAGAGGGTTAAGGGCTTGTGGCGCTCACGAATAGAGGGGACAGGTGGAAGGATTTGGGGTCTGGCCCCCAGACCGCCACCTGCAGGGGAGTCGCTTTACAGGGGGTGAAGCAGGTCTTTAGGAGCTCTATCTTTCTCTCCCACCCTGTATTTCCTCTGCTCTCTCCTTTTGTGTCTGTCAGATGCAAGGTCAGTAACAACAACAACAACAACAACAAAAACAATAACCACCACAGTGACCAAGCAACAAGGGCAGCGAAAGGGGAACAAATGGAGTGCAGGAGCTGTGGATTATTCGTGGCGTAGGCACTCAGCTGTGGCAATAACCCCTTGAGGCAATCAAGCCATACATGAAGATGTAATACAGGTAACAGAGACGTATATGTCCCTGTGTGTTTCCACTGAGTTAATGTAAATGCACTTTTATTGACTTCTTCATTTATTTATTACCTTGCCAGGAGAATTTCTTTTCATTGCTAAAAAAAAGTGTCCCATCAAGGGTAGCAGGTGGTGCCACACCCAGTTAAGCACTCATGTTACAATGCAGGAGGACTGGGCTTCAACACCCTGGTTCCCACCTGCCAGGGGAAATCTTTACAAGTGGTGCGGAAGTGCTGCAGTTGTCTCTCTCTGTGTCTCAAACTCTCTCTACCTCCCTTCCCTCTCAATTCCTGTCTATTTATTCCAGTGAATAATCAAGAAAATAGAAAGTAAGAAAAGAAAAAGGAAAAGGAAATATTCCACGACTTCAAATGGGCTACTCAGGACAATGCTTTCCTTGTTAAGATCCTCACAGCACTCCATATGCAGAAAGGCAAAGACGCCATGTATTTTTTAACCCAGTTTTTTATTTATTTATTTATTTAGGTGCTTATTCATTTTTGTTATTGATGAATTAGTGTTTTACATTTGACATTGACTAAGGATCTAACACCAGCGGACTCCAGTACCCCTATATGGTACTCTGCCTCTACAAAACCCATCCATTGACCTGTCCATCCATCCATCCATCCACCCATACATCTATCCATCCATTCATCCATCCATCCATCCATCCTTCCATCCATCCATCCATCCACCAGTCAACCAAGCTAAGTACAAAAGGAGATCTCTCCTTGAATGGTGAGGAGAAACAACGATGCATAGGTAGGTTGCAAAGGCCCAGTTTGGCTGAATAGGGCAGAGGGGCTGAACCTGGGAATGTGTTGGGGCGTGTGGGTTTGGGTGGGATGAGCCGGAGACCCTGTGAGCTGGGTCACATTAGGGGCAGGCAGGGGGTGGAAGGGGTTGCGAACAGCTGTCACTGGAGAAGCATCACAAGTGCTGGAGCTGGTGAGCAGGGCACCTGGAAGAGAGGACAGACAAAGGAGAGAAGCAAAGTGCGGAGGAGAGGAGAGGGGAGAGGATGGTGAGGACAGGAGAGGACAGGAGAGGACAGGATTGGAGGGGACCTGAGAAACCTACCTGGACAAAGGCAGCATACGGACATCCAGGAAGGCAGGCAGGCATGCAGGCAGCTCTGGCCTGGGCTCCCAGGATCCCGGGCGCACCTCCACCTGTCTTCTCTTGGCTGCCAGCCCTGAGGTCCCTCGTCGGTCAGCACTGTCTTCCCATCCTTCCGTCCCTCACTGCCAGGGCCCAGGCGTCTGGGCGCTGTTGCCTGACCTAGTGGCAGGGCAGTTGGGCTGCCCAGTGCCAGTGTGGCCAGCACAGATTGCCAGGGGCTAGGACATCACAGAGGGCTCATGTGGTTGCTAGGCCATGGGGACCCCGCCCATCCAGTTGACCAGCAGCCATGACCCCCACGCTGAACTTGACCTGAGGGGTGGTGGCCAGCCACCAGAGCCAGAGCCCCAGGCCAAAGCAGGTGCTGGTCGGCCGGGCCAAGGGGCTATGTGCAGATTGGTGTGTGTCTGGGCATGGGGCTGGCGGGGGACCAAGGTCCGCCAGGCCCCTGTCCCACCATGTGCACTGACACACAGTCTTGCTGACTGACTGACAGTCCCCGCCCCAGAGATACCCACACCAAGTCCCTGGGTGCCCTGAGCTGCCCCTGAGGGTGGGTGGGTGCCTGCCTGGACACATGCCTCCGTAATGGAGGCCTCTATTAATCCCGTTGCCTACTGACAGCTGCCCTCCTGCCCCTCCTTCTCCTCCTACGCCTCCATCTCCTCCTCTTCCTACTCTTCCTCCTCCTCTTTCTCCTCCTCCTCCTCCACCCCCTCCTCCTCTTCCTCATCCTCAGATGGACTCACTCAGGGCCCTTGGCCTAGGCAAGCCAGGGCTGCTGCTCTGGCTTCTGCAGCTTCTATCCAGTGGGGGGGTGTAGGAATCTGTTCCTGTCAGTCCCTGATTCCTGGGACCTTCCATGCCTCCAGCTGCCCCCACTCTCTAGTCCTGACCCCTCCTCAAGGATGCCCCCTTTCCCCTTACCCTCTGTCCCCCAGCTCCCAACTAACATCTACTGTGTTCCTCCCTGCGCTACTTTACTGCCACCCTGCTTCTGCCCTTCAGCCCTGAGGGCCCAGGGCCAGCCCAGCTGCCATCTCACCATCCAGCAGGGGGACCTGCCCTAACTCCCTGCCACCACACCCACACACACAGCCCTGCACACACTCCTGGGCTCCCCTGCCTGCAGCCTGCCTCTCAAACAGTCTCCTTCTGCCCCCTAGCCCCCTTACAGCCTCTGCCACGGACCCCCACAGACACCTGGGCATGAGCAGTGCAGACATGCAAACAGCTCCCCTCGCCCCCACTCCAGTTGCTCCAAGGTTGTCAAGAGTCTTTTTTTCATGCTGTAGGGGAGGGAGTTGAGACAGTCCAATGTCCTGGGGAGCAAGAACTGCAAACAGTCCATCTACAATGTAACATTTGGGTCTCAGGCCGCCCAATCCCTAGTGCGCTGTGCAGACCTTTGACTGGCAAAAACACCCCATCTGAGCGTGAGATCTGGCTGGGCTAGTGGCTCTTTCTGTGGACTAAGAGACAGACAGACAGAGTTTTCAGGTTCAAAACCTATACTTGCCAGAAGATGGTCATTCACTTGGGTAAAAAAAAAAAAAAAAAAAAAAAAAAAAAAAAAAAAAGGCTTTTTATTTTTTTTCCTCCTGCCTGGGTAACCTGTCTCCTGCCTGTTTCAAAGTGAAAAAAGGGAAAAATCTTTTTTGGAGCGAAAAGGACCAAAATGCAGGCAGGTGGACTCCGTGGAAGGTGGATGGGGAGTTGCTCCTGCCCTGGCACTAGAGCCCCAGCTGCTGTTCCAGGTGCTCTCTGATAACAGAGATCTCCCTGTGTCGTGTCATGACACTGTCTCCAGGACTGACCCTCAGGATAATGAGGATTCAAAACGAGGCAGGTGATACTGCCTTCAAAAGTAAATCCAGGGAGGTTTGGCGGTATGTCAGAGGGTTAAGGGCTTGTGGCGCTCACGAATAGAGGGGACAGGTGGAAGGATTTGGGGTCTGGCCCCCAGACCGCCACCTGCAGGGGAGTCGCTTTACAGGGGGTGAAGCAGGTCTTTAGGAGCTCTATCTTTCTCTCCCACCCTGTATTTCCTCTGCTCTCTCCTTTTGTGTCTGTCAGATGCAAGGTCAGTAACAACAACAACAACAACAAAAACAATAACCACCACAGTGACCAAGCAACAAGGGCAGCGAAAGGGGAACAAATGGAGTGCAGGAGCTGTGGATTATTCGTGGCGTAGGCACTCAGCTGTGGCAATAACCCCTTGAGGCAATCAATCCATACATGAAGATGTAATACAGGTAACAGAGACGTATATGTCCCTGTGTGTTTCCACTGAGTTAATGTAAATGCACTTTTATTGACTTCTTCATTTATTTATTACCTTGCCAGGAGAATTTCTTTTCATTGCTAAAAAAAAGTGTCCCATCAAGGGTACCAGGTGGTGCCACACCCAGTTAAGCACTCATGTTACAATGCAGGAGGACTGGGCTTCAACACCCTGGTTCCCACATGCCAGGGGAAATCTTTACAAGTGGTGCGGAAGTGCTGCAGTTGTCTCTCTCTGTGTCTCAAACTCTCTCTACCTCCCTTCCCTCTCAATTCCTGTCTATTTATTCCAGTGAATAATCAAGAAAATAGAAAGTAAAAAAAGAAAAAGGAAAAGGAAATATTCCACGACTTCAAATGGGTTAATCAGGACAATGCTTTCCTTGTTAAGATCCTCACAGCATTCCATATGCAGAAAGGCAAAGATGCCATGTATTTTTTAACCCAGTTTTTATATTTATTTATTTATTTATTTATTTATTTAGGTGCTTATTCATTTTTGTTATTGATGAATTAATGTTTTACATTTTACATTGACTAGGGATCTGACACTAGCGGACTCCAGTACCCCTATATGGTACTCTGCCTCTACAAAACCCATCCATTGACCTGTCCATCCATCCATCCATCCACCCATACATCTATCCATCCATTCATACATACATACATACATACATCCATCCATCCATCCATCCATCCATCCATCCACCAGTCAACCAAGCTAAGTACAAAAGGAGATCTCTCCTTGAATGGTGAGGAGAAACAACGATGCATAGGTAGGTTGCAAAGGCCCAGTTTGGCTGAATAGGGCAGAGGGGCTGAACCAGGGAATGTGTTGGGGCGTGTGGGTTTGGGTGGGATGAGCCGGAGACCCTGTGAGCTGGGTCACATTAGGGGCAGGCAGGGGGTGGAAGGGGTTGCGAACAGCTGTCACTGGAGAAGCATCACAAGTGCTGGAGCTGGTGAGCAGGGCACCTGGAAGAGAGGACAGACAAAGGAGAGAAGCAAAGTGCGGAGGAGAGGAGAGGGGAGAGGATGGTGAGGACAGGAGAGGACAGGAGAGGACAGGATTAGAGGGGACCTGAGAAACCTACCTGGACAAAGGCAGCATACGGACATCCAGGAAGGCAGGCAGGCATGCAGGCAGCTCTGGCCTGGGCTCCCAGGATCCCGGGCGCACCTCCACCTGTCTTCTCTTGGCTGCCAGCCCTGAGGTCCCTCGTCGGTCAGCACTGTCTTCCCATCCTTCCGTCCCTCACTGCCAGGGCCCAGGCGTCTGGGCGCTGTTGCCTGACCTAGTGGCAGGGCAGTTGGGCTGCCCAGTGCCAGTGTGGCCAGCACAGATTGCCAGGGGCTAGGACATCACAGAGGGCTCATGTGGTTGCTAGGCCATGGGGACCCCGCCCATCCAGTTGACCAGCAGCCATGACCCCCACGCTGAACTTGACCTGAGGGGTGGTGGCCAGCCACCAGAGCCAGAGCCCCAGGCCAAAGCAGGTGCTGGTCGGCCGGGCCAAGGGGCTATGTGCAGATTGGTGTGTGTCTGGGCATGGGGCTGGCATCTGACAGTCCAGGGCGGGGGACCAAGGTCCGCCAGGCCCCTGTCCCACCATGTGCACAGACACACAGTCTTGCTGACTGACTGACAGTCCCCGCCCCAGAGATACCCACACCAAGTCCCTGGGTGCCCTGAGCTGCCCCTGAGGGTGGGTGGGTGCCTGCCTGGACACATGCCTCCGTAATGGAGGCCTCTATTAATCCCGTTGCCTACTGACAGCTGCCCTCCTGCCCCTCCTTCTCCTCCTACGCCTCCTCCTCCTCCTCTTCCTACTCTTCCTCCTCCTCTTTCTCCTCCTCCTCCTCCACCCCCTCCTCCTCTTCCTCATCCTCAGATGGACTCACTCAGGGCCCTTGGCCTAGGCAAGCCAGGGCTGCTGCTCTGGCTTCTGCAGCTTCTATCCAGTGGGGGGGTGTAGGAATCTGTTCCTGTCAGTCCCTGATTCCTGGGACCTTCCATGCCTCCAGCTGCCCCCACTCTCTAGTCCTGACCCCTCCTCAAGGATGCCCCCTTTCCCCTTACCCTCTGTCCCCCAGCTCCCAACTAACATCTACTGTGTTCCTCCCTGCGCTACTTTACTGCCACCCTGCTTCTGCCCTTCAGCCCTGAGGGCCCAGGGCCAGCCCAGCTGCCATCTCACCATCCAGCAGGGGGACCTGCCCTAACTCCCTGCCACCACACCCACACACACAGCCCTGCACACACTCCTGGGCTCCCCTGCCTGCAGCCTGCCTCTCAAACAGTCTCCTTCTGCCCCCTAGCCCCCTTACAGCCTCTGCCACGGACCCCCACAGACACCTGGGCATGAGCAGTGCAGACATGCAAACAGCTCCCCTCGCCCCCACTCCAGTTGCTCCAAGGTTGTCAAGAGTCTTTTTTTCATGCTGTAGGGGAGGGAGTTGAGACAGTCCAATGTCCTGGGGAGCAAGAACTGCAAACAGTCCATCTACAATGTAACATTTGGGTCTCAGGCCGCCCAATCCCTAGTGCGCTGTGCAGACCTTTGACTGGCAAAAACACCCCATCTGAGCGTGAGATCTGGCTGGGCTAGTGGCTCTTTCTGTGGACTAAGAGACAGACAGACAGAGTTTTCAGGTTCAAAACCTATACTTCCCAGAAGATGGTCATTCACTTCGGTAAAAAAAAAAAAAAAAAAAAAAAAAAAAGGCTTTTTATTTTTTTTCCCCCTGCCTGGGTAACCAGTCTCCTGCCTGTTTCAAAGTGAAAAAAGGGAAAAATCTTTTTTGGAGGGAAAAGGACCAAAATGCAGGCAGGTGGACTCCGTGGAAGGTGGATGGGGAGTTGCTCCTGCCCTGGCACTAGAGCCCCAGCTGCTGTTCCAGGTGCTCTCTGATAACAGAGATCTCCGTGTGTCGTGTCATGACACTGTCATCAGGACTGACCCTCAGGATAATGAGGATTCAAAACGAGGCAGGTGATACTGCCTTCAAAAGTAAATCCAGGGAGGTTTGGCGGTATGTCAGAGGGTTAAGGGCTTGTGGCGCTCACGAATAGAGGGGACAGGTGGAAGGATTTGGGGTCTGGCCCCCAGACCGCCACCTGCAGGGGAGTCGCTTTACAGGGGGTGAAGCAGGTCTTTAGGAGCTCTATCTTTCTCTCCCACCCTGTATTTCCTCTGCTCTCTCCTTTTGTGTCTGTCAGATGCAAGGTCAGTAACAACAACAACAACAACAACAAAAACAATAACCACCACAGTGACCAAGCAACAAGGGCAGCGAAAGGGGAACAAATGGAGTGCAGGAGCTGTGGATTATTCGTGGCGTAGGCACTCAGCTGTGGCAATAACCCCTTGAGGCAATCAAGCCATACATGAAGATGTAATACAGGTAACAGAGACGTATATGTCCCTGTGTGTTTCCACTGAGTTAATGTAAATGCACTTTTATTGACTTCTTCATTTATTTATTACCTTGCCAGGAGAATTTCTTTTCATTGCTAAAAAAAAGTGTCCCATCAAGGGTAGCAGGTGGTGCCACACCCAGTTAAGCACTCATGTTACAATGCAGGAGGACTGGGCTTCAACACCCTGGTTCCCACCTGCCAGGGGAAATCTTTACAGGTGGTGCGGAAGTGCTGCAGTTGTCTCTCTCTGTGTCTCAAACTCTCTCTACCTCCCTTCCCTCTCAATTCCTGTCTATTTATTCCAGTGAATAATCAAGAAAATAGAAAGTAAGAAAAGAAAAAGGAAAAGGAAATATTCCACGACTTCAAATGGGCTACTCAGGACAATGCTTTCCTTGTTAAGATCCTCACAGCACTCCATATGCAGAAAGGCAAAGACGCCATGTATTTTTTAACCCAGTTTTTTATTTATTTATTTATTTAGGTGCTTATTCATTTTTGTTATTGATGAATTAGTGTTTTACATTTGACATTGACTAAGGATCTAACACCAGCGGACTCCAGTACCCCTATATGGTACTCTGCCTCTACAAAACCCATCCATTGACCTGTCCATCCATCCATCCATCCACCCATACATCTATCCATCCATTCATCCATCCATCCATCCATCCTTCCATCCATCCATCCATCCACCAGTCAACCAAGCTAAGTACAAAAGGAGATCTCTCCTTGAATGGTGAGGAGAAACAACGATGCATAGGTAGGTTGCAAAGGCCCAGTTTGGCTGAATAGGGCAGAGGGGCTGAACCTGGGAATGTGTTGGGGCGTGTGGGTTTGGGTGGGATGAGCCGGAGACCCTGTGAGCTGGGTCACATTAGGGGCAGGCAGGGGGTGGAAGGGGTTGCGAACAGCTGTCACTGGAGAAGCATCACAAGTGCTGGAGCTGGTGAGCAGGGCACCTGGAAGAGAGGACAGACAAAGGAGAGAAGCAAAGTGCGGAGGAGAGGAGAGGGGAGAGGATGGTGAGGACAGGAGAGGACAGGAGAGGACAGGATTGGAGGGGACCTGAGAAACCTACCTGGACAAAGGCAGCATACGGACATCCAGGAAGGCAGGCAGGCATGCAGGCAGCTCTGGCCTGGGCTCCCAGGATCCCGGGCGCACCTCCACCTGTCTTCTCTTGGCTGCCAGCCCTGAGGTCCCTCGTCGGTCAGCACTGTCTTCCCATCCTTCCGTCCCTCACTGCCAGGGCCCAGGCGTCTGGGCGCTGTTGCCTGACCTAGTGGCAGGGCAGTTGGGCTGCCCAGTGCCAGTGTGGCCAGCACAGATTGCCAGGGGCTAGGACATCACAGAGGGCTCATGTGGTTGCTAGGCCATGGGGACCCCGCCCATCCAGTTGACCAGCAGCCATGACCCCCACGCTGAACTTGACCTGAGGGGTGGTGGCCAGCCACCAGAGCCAGAGCCCCAGGCCAAAGCAGGTGCTGGTCGGCCGGGCCAAGGGGCTATGTGCAGATTGGTGTGTGTCTGGGCATGGGGCTGGCGGGGGACCAAGGTCCGCCAGGCCCCTGTCCCACCATGTGCACTGACACACAGTCTTGCTGACTGACTGACAGTCCCCGCCCCAGAGATACCCACACCAAGTCCCTGGGTGCCCTGAGCTGCCCCTGAGGGTGGGTGGGTGCCTGCCTGGACACATGCCTCCGTAATGGAGGCCTCTATTAATCCCGTTGCCTACTGACAGCTGCCCTCCTGCCCCTCCTTCTCCTCCTACGCCTCCATCTCCTCCTCTTCCTACTCTTCCTCCTCCTCTTTCTCCTCCTCCTCCTCCACCCCCTCCTCCTCTTCCTCATCCTCAGATGGACTCACTCAGGGCCCTTGGCCTAGGCAAGCCAGGGCTGCTGCTCTGGCTTCTGCAGCTTCTATCCAGTGGGGGGGTGTAGGAATCTGTTCCTGTCAGTCCCTGATTCCTGGGACCTTCCATGCCTCCAGCTGCCCCCACTCTCTAGTCCTGACCCCTCCTCAAGGATGCCCCCTTTCCCCTTACCCTCTGTCCCCCAGCTCCCAACTAACATCTACTGTGTTCCTCCCTGCGCTACTTTACTGCCACCCTGCTTCTGCCCTTCAGCCCTGAGGGCCCAGGGCCAGCCCAGCTGCCATCTCACCATCCAGCAGGGGGACCTGCCCTAACTCCCTGCCACCACACCCACACACACAGCCCTGCACACACTCCTGGGCTCCCCTGCCTGCAGCCTGCCTCTCAAACAGTCTCCTTCTGCCCCCTAGCCCCCTTACAGCCTCTGCCACGGACCCCCACAGACACCTGGGCATGAGCAGTGCAGACATGCAAACAGCTCCCCTCGCCCCCACTCCAGTTGCTCCAAGGTTGTCAAGAGTCTTTTTTTCATGCTGTAGGGGAGGGAGTTGAGACAGTCCAATGTCCTGGGGAGCAAGAACTGCAAACAGTCCATCTACAATGTAACATTTGGGTCTCAGGCCGCCCAATCCCTAGTGCGCTGTGCAGACCTTTGACTGGCAAAAACACCCCATCTGAGCGTGAGATCTGGCTGGGCTAGTGGCTCTTTCTGTGGACTAAGAGACAGACAGACAGAGTTTTCAGGTTCAAAACCTATACTTGCCAGAAGATGGTCATTCACTTGGGTAAAAAAAAAAAAAAAAAAAAAGGCTTTTTATTTTTTTTCCTCCTGCCTGGGTAACCTGTCTCCTGCCTGTTTCAAAGTGAAAAAAGGGAAAAATCTTTTTTGGAGCGAAAAGGACCAAAATGCAGGCAGGTGGACTCCGTGGAAGGTGGATGGGGAGTTGCTCCTGCCCTGGCACTAGAGCCCCAGCTGCTGTTCCAGGTGCTCTCTGATAACAGAGATCTCCGTGTGTCGTGTCATGACACTGTCTCCAGGACTGACCCTCAGGATAATGAGGATTCAAAACGAGGCAGGTGATACTGCCTTCAAAAGTAAATCCAGGGAGGTTTGGCGGTATGTCAGAGGGTTAAGGGCTTGTGGCGCTCACGAATAGAGGGGACAGGTGGAAGGATTTGGGGTCTGGCCCCCAGACCGCCACCTGCAGGGGAGTCGCTTTACAGGGGGTGAAGCAGGTCTTTAGGAGCTCTATCTTTCTCTCCCACCCTGTATTTCCTCTGCTCTCTCCTTTTGTGTCTGTCAGATGCAAGGTCAGTAACAACAACAACAACAACAAAAACAATAACCACCACAGTGACCAAGCAACAAGGGCAGCGAAAGGGGAACAAATGGAGTGCAGGAGCTGTGGATTATTCGTGGCGTAGGCACTCAGCTGTGGCAATAACCCCTTGAGGCAATCAATCCATACATGAAGATGTAATACAGGTAACAGAGACGTATATGTCCCTGTGTGTTTCCACTGAGTTAATGTAAATGCACTTTTATTGACTTCTTCATTTATTTATTACCTTGCCACGAGAATTTCTTTTCATTGCTAAAAAAAAGTGTCCCATCAAGGGTACCAGGTGGTGCCACACCCAGTTAAGCACTCATGTTACAATGCAGGAGGACTGGGCTTCAACACCCTGGTTCCCACATGCCAGGGGAAATCTTTACAAGTGGTGCGGAAGTGCTGCAGTTGTCTCTCTCTGTGTCTCAAACTCTCTCTACCTCCCTTCCCTCTCAATTCCTGTCTATTTATTCCAGTGAATAATCAAGAAAATAGAAAGTAAAAAAAGAAAAAGGAAAAGGAAATATTCCACGACTTCAAATGGGTTAATCAGGACAATGCTTTCCTTGTTAAGATCCTCACAGCATTCCATATGCAGAAAGGCAAAGATGCCATGTATTTTTTAACCCAGTTTTTATATTTATTTATTTATTTATTTATTTATTTAGGTGCTTATTCATTTTTGTTATTGATGAATTAATGTTTTACATTTTACATTGACTAGGGATCTGACACTAGCGGACTCCAGTACCCCTATATGGTACTCTGCCTCTACAAAACCCATCCATTGACCTGTCCATCCATCCATCCATCCACCCATACATCTATCCATCCATTCATACATACATACATACATACATCCATCCATCCATCCATCCATCCATCCATCCACCAGTCAACCAAGCTAAGTACAAAAGGAGATCTCTCCTTGAATGGTGAGGAGAAACAACGATGCATAGGTAGGTTGCAAAGGCCCAGTTTGGCTGAATAGGGCAGAGGGGCTGAACCAGGGAATGTGTTGGGGCGTGTGGGTTTGGGTGGGATGAGCCGGAGACCCTGTGAGCTGGGTCACATTAGGGGCAGGCAGGGGGTGGAAGGGGTTGCGAACAGCTGTCACTGGAGAAGCATCACAAGTGCTGGAGCTGGTGAGCAGGGCACCTGGAAGAGAGGACAGACAAAGGAGAGAAGCAAAGTGCGGAGGAGAGGAGAGGGGAGAGGATGGTGAGGACAGGAGAGGACAGGAGAGGACAGGATTAGAGGGGACCTGAGAAACCTACCTGGACAAAGGCAGCATACGGACATCCAGGAAGGCAGGCAGGCATGCAGGCAGCTCTGGCCTGGGCTCCCAGGATCCCGGGCGCACCTCCACCTGTCTTCTCTTGGCTGCCAGCCCTGAGGTCCCTCGTCGGTCAGCACTGTCTTCCCATCCTTCCGTCCCTCACTGCCAGGGCCCAGGCGTCTGGGCGCTGTTGCCTGACCTAGTGGCAGGGCAGTTGGGCTGCCCAGTGCCAGTGTGGCCAGCACAGATTGCCAGGGGCTAGGACATCACAGAGGGCTCATGTGGTTGCTAGGCCATGGGGACCCCGCCCATCCAGTTGACCAGCAGCCATGACCCCCACGCTGAACTTGACCTGAGGGGTGGTGGCCAGCCACCAGAGCCAGAGCCCCAGGCCAAAGCAGGTGCTGGTCGGCCGGGCCAAGGGGCTATGTGCAGATTGGTGTGTGTCTGGGCATGGGGCTGGCATCTGACAGTCCAGGGCGGGGGACCAAGGTCCGCCAGGCCCCTGTCCCACCATGTGCACTGACACACAGTCTTGCTGACTGACTGACAGTCCCCGCCCCAGAGATACCCACACCAAGTCCCTGGGTGCCCTGAGCTGCCCCTGAGGGTGGGTGGGTGCCTGCCTGGACACATGCCTCCGTAATGGAGGCCTCTATTAATCCCGTTGCCTACTGACAGCTGCCCTCCTGCCCCTCCTCCTCCTCCTACGCCTCCTCCTCCTCCTCCTCTTCCTACTCTTCCTCCTCCTCTTTCTCCTCCTCCTCCTCCACCCCCTCCTCCTCTTCCTCATCCTCAGATGGACTCACTCAGGGCCCTTAGCCTAGGCAAGCCAGGGCTGCTGCTCTGGCTTCTGCAGCTTCTATCCAGTGGGGGGGTGTAGGAATCTGTTCCTGTCAGTCCCTGATTCCTGGGACCTTCCATGCCTCCAGCTGCCCCCACTCTCTAGTCCTGACCCCTCCTCAAGGATGCCCCCTTTCCCCTTACCCTCTGTCCCCCAGCTCCCAACTAACATCTACTGTGTTCCTCCCTGCGCTACTTTACTGCCACCCTGCTTCTGCCCTTCAGCCCTGAGGGCCCAGGGCCAGCCCAGCTGCCATCTCACCATCCAGCAGGGGGACCTGCCCTAACCCCCTGCCACCACACCCACACACACAGCCCTGCACACACTCCTGGGCTCCCCTGCCTGCAGCCTGCCTCTCAAACAGTCTCCTTCTGCCCCCTAGCCCCCTTACAGCCTCTGCCACGGACCCCCACAGACACCTGGGCATGAGCAGTGCAGACATGCAAACAGCTCCCCTCGCCCCCACTCCAGTTGCTCCAAGGTTGTCAAGAGTCTTTTTTTCATGCTGTAGGGGAGGGAGTTGAGACAGTCCAATGTCCTGGGGAGCAAGAACTGCAAACAGTCCATCTACAATGGAACATTTGGGTCTCAGGCCGCCTAATCCCTAGTGCGCTGTGCAGACCTTTGACTGGCAAAAACACCCCATCTGAGCGTGAGATCTGACTGGGCTAGTGGCTCTTTCTGTGGACTAAGAGACAGACAGACAGAGTTTTCAGGTTCAAAACCTATACTTCCCAGAAGATGGTCATTCACTTCGGTAAAAAAAAAAAAAAAAAAAAAAAAAAAAAGGCTTTTTATTTTTTTTCCCCCTGCCTGGGTAACCTGTCTCCTGCCTGTTTCAAAGTGAAAAAAGGGAAAAATCTTTTTTGGAGGGAAAAGGACCAAAATGCAGGCAGGTGGACTCCGTGGAAGGTGGATGGGGAGTTGCTCCTGCCCTGGCACTAGAGCCCCAGCTGCTGTTCCAGGTGCTCTCTGATAACAGAGATCTCCGTGTGTCGTGTCATGACACTGTCATCAGGACTGACCCTCAGGATAATGAGGATTCAAAACGAGGCAGGTGATACTGCCTTCAAAAGTAAATCCAGGGAGGTTTGGCGGTATGTCAGAGGGTTAAGGGCTTGTGGCGCTCACGAATAGAGGGGACAGGTGGAAGGATTTGGGGTCTGGCCCCCAGACCGCCACCTGCAGGGGAGTCGCTTTACAGGGGGTGAAGCAGGTCTTTAGGAGCTCTATCTTTCTCTCCCACCCTGTATTTCCTCTGCTCTCTCCTTTTGTGTCTGTCAGATGCAAGGTCAGTAACAACAACAACAACAACAAAAAAACAATAACCACCACAGTGACCAAGCAACAAGGGCAGCGAAAGGGGAACAAATGGAGTGCAGGAGCTGTGGATTATTCGTGGCGTAGGCACTCAGCTGTGGCAATAACCCCTTGAGGCAATCAATCCATACATGAAGATGTAATACAGGTAACAGAGACGTATATGTCCCTGTGTGTTTCCACTGAGTTAATGTAAATGCACTTTTATTGACTTCTTCATTTATTTATTACCTTGCCACGAGAATTTCTTTTCATTGCTAAAAAAAAGTGTCCCATCAAGGGTACCAGGTGGTGCCACACCCAGTTAAGCACTCATGTTACAATGCAGGAGGACTGGGCTTCAACACCCTGGTTCCCACATGCCAGGGGAAATCTTTACAAGTGGTGCGGAAGTGCTGCAGTTGTCTCTCTCTGTGTCTCAAACTCTCTCTACCTCCCTTCCCTCTCAATTCCTGTCTATTTATTCCAGTGAATAATCAAGAAAATAGAAAGTAAAAAAAGAAAAAGGAAAAGGAAATATTCCACGACTTCAAATGGGTTAATCAGGACAATGCTTTCCTTGTTAAGATCCTCACAGCATTCCATATGCAGAAAGGCAAAGATGCCATGTATTTTTTAACCCAGTTTTTATATTTATTTATTTATTTATTTAGGTGCTTATTCATTTTTGTTATTGATGAATTAATGTTTTACATTTTACATTGACTAGGGATCTGACACCAGCGGACTCCAGTACCCCTATATGGTACTCTGCCTCTACAAAACCCATCCATTGACCTGTCCATCCATCCATCCATCCACCCATACATCTATCCATCCATTCATACATACATACATACATCCATCCATCCATCCATCCATCCACCAGTCAACCAAGCTAAGTACAAAAGGAGATCTCTCCTTGAATGGTGAGGAGAAACAACGATGCATAGGTAGGTTGCAAAGGCCCAGTTTGGCTGAATAGGGCAGAGGGGCTGAACCAGGGAATGTGTTGGGGCGTGTGGGTTTGGGTGGGATGAGCCGGAGACCCTGTGAGCTGGGTCACATTAGGGGCAGGCAGGGGGTGGAAGGGGTTGCGAACAGCTGTCACTGGAGAAGCATCACAAGTGCTGGAGCTGGTGAGCAGGGCACCTGGAAGAGAGGACAGACAAAGGAGAGAAGCAAAGTGCGGAGGAGAGGAGAGGGGAGAGGATGGTGAGGACAGGAGAGGACAGGAGAGGACAGGATTAGAGGGGACCTGAGAAACCTACCTGGACAAAGGCAGCATACGGACATCCAGGAAGGCAGGCAGGCATGCAGGCAGCTCTGGCCTGGGCTCCCAGGATCCCGGGCGCACCTCCACCTGTCTTCTCTTGGCTGCCAGCCCTGAGGTCCCTCGTCGGTCAGCACTGTCTTCCCATCCTTCCGTCCCTCACTGCCAGGGCCCAGGCGTCTGGGCGCTGTTGCCTGACCTAGTGGCAGGGCAGTTGGGCTGCCCAGTGCCAGTGTGGCCAGCACAGATTGCCAGGGGCTAGGACATCACAGAGGGCTCATGTGGTTGCTAGGCCATGGGGACCCCGCCCATCCAGTTGACCAGCAGCCATGACCCCCACGCTGAACTTGACCTGAGGGGTGGTGGCCAGCCACCAGAGCCAGAGCCCCAGGCCAAAGCAGGTGCTGGTCGGCCGGGCCAAGGGGCTATGTGCAGATTGGTGTGTGTCTGGGCATGGGGCTGGCATCTGACAGTCCAGGGCGGGGGACCAAGGTCCGCCAGGCCCCTGTCCCACCATGTGCACTGACACACAGTCTTGCTGACTGACTGACAGTCCCCGCCCCAGAGATACCCACACCAAGTCCCTGGG
This sequence comes from Erinaceus europaeus, assembly GCF_950295315.1. Taxonomy (NCBI): domain Eukaryota; kingdom Metazoa; phylum Chordata; class Mammalia; order Eulipotyphla; family Erinaceidae; genus Erinaceus; species Erinaceus europaeus. The sequence continues at coordinate 87,881 of NW_026647177.1, forward strand.
TGCCCTGAGCTGCCCCTGAGGGTGGGTGGGTGCCTGCCTGGACACATGCCTCCATAATGGAGGCCTCTATTAATCCCGTTGCCTACTGACAGCTGCCCTCCTGCCCCTCCTTCTCCTCCTACGCCTCCATCTCCTCCTCTTCCTACTCTTCCTCCTCCTCTTTCTCCTCCTCCTCCTCCACCCCCTCCTCCTCTTCCTCATCCTCAGATGGACTCACTCAGGGCCCTTGGCCTAGGCAAGCCAGGGCTGCTGCTCTGGCTTCTGCAGCTTCTATCCAGTGGGGGGGTGTAGGAATCTGTTCCTGTCAGTCCCTGATTCCTGGGACCTTCCATGCCTCCAGCTGCCCCCACTCTCTAGTCCTGACCCCTCCTCAAGGATGCCCCCTTTCCCCTTACCCTCTGTCCCCCAGCTCCCAACTAACATCTACTGTGTTCCTCCCTGCGCTACTTTACTGCCACCCTGCTTCTGCCCTTCAGCCCTGAGGGCCCAGGGCCAGCCCAGCTGCCATCTCACCATCCAGCAGGGGGACCTGCCCTAACTCCCTGCCACCACACCCACACACACAGCCCTGCACACACTCCTGGGCTCCCCTGCCTGCAGCCTGCCTCTCAAACAGTCTCCTTCTGCCCCCTAGCCCCCTTACAGCCTCTGCCACGGACCCCCACAGACACCTGGGCATGAGCAGTGCAGACATGCAAACAGCTCCCCTCGCCCCCACTCCAGTTGCTCCAAGGTTGTCAAGAGTCTTTTTTTCATGCTGTAGGGGAGGGAGTTGAGACAGTCCAATGTCCTGGGGAGCAAGAACTGCAAACAGTCCATCTACAATGTAACATTTGGGTCTCAGGCCGCCCAATCCCTAGTGCGCTGTGCAGACCTTTGACTGGCAAAAACACCCCATCTGAGCGTGAGATCTGGCTGGGCTAGTGGCTCTTTCTGTGGACTAAGAGACAGACAGACAGAGTTTTCAGGTTCAAAACCTATACTTGCCAGAAGATGGTCATTCACTTGGGTAAAAAAAAAAAAAAAAAAAAAAAAAAAAAAGGCTTTTTATTTTTTTTCCTCCTGCCTGGGTAACCTGTCTCCTGCCTGTTTCAAAGTGAAAAAAGGGAAAAATCTTTTTTGGAGCGAAAAGGACCAAAATGCAGGCAGGTGGACTCCGTGGAAGGTGGATGGGGAGTTGCTCCTGCCCTGGCACTAGAGCCCCAGCTGCTGTTCCAGGTGCTCTCTGATAACAGAGATCTCCGTGTGTCGTGTCATGACACTGTCTCCAGGACTGACCCTCAGGATAATGAGGATTCAAAACGAGGCAGGTGATACTGCCTTCAAAAGTAAATCCAGGGAGGTTTGGCGGTATGTCAGAGGGTTAAGGGCTTGTGGCGCTCACGAATAGAGGGGACAGGTGGAAGGATTTGGGGTCTGGCCCCCAGACCGCCACCTGCAGGGGAGTCGCTTTACAGGGGGTGAAGCAGGTCTTTAGGAGCTCTATCTTTCTCTCCCACCCTGTATTTCCTCTGCTCTCTCCTTTTGTGTCTGTCAGATGCAAGGTCAGTAACAACAACAACAACAACAAAAACAATAACCACCACAGTGACCAAGCAACAAGGGCAGCGAAAGGGGAACAAATGGAGTGCAGGAGCTGTGGATTATTCGTGGCGTAGGCACTCAGCTGTGGCAATAACCCCTTGAGGCAATCAATCCATACATGAAGATGTAATACAGGTAACAGAGACGTATATGTCCCTGTGTGTTTCCACTGAGTTAATGTAAATGCACTTTTATTGACTTCTTCATTTATTTATTACCTTGCCACGAGAATTTCTTTTCATTGCTAAAAAAAAGTGTCCCATCAAGGGTACCAGGTGGTGCCACACCCAGTTAAGCACTCATGTTACAATGCAGGAGGACTGGGCTTCAACACCCTGGTTCCCACATGCCAGGGGAAATCTTTACAAGTGGTGCGGAAGTGCTGCAGTTGTCTCTCTCTGTGTCTCAAACTCTCTCTACCTCCCTTCCCTCTCAATTCCTGTCTATTTATTCCAGTGAATAATCAAGAAAATAGAAAGTAAAAAAAGAAAAAGGAAAAGGAAATATTCCACGACTTCAAATGGGTTAATCAGGACAATGCTTTCCTTGTTAAGATCCTCACAGCATTCCATATGCAGAAAGGCAAAGATGCCATGTATTTTTTAACCCAGTTTTTATATTTATTTATTTATTTATTTAGGTGCTTATTCATTTTTGTTATTGATGAATTAATGTTTTACATTTTACATTGACTAGGGATCTGACACTAGCGGACTCCAGTACCCCTATATGGTACTCTGCCTCTACAAAACCCATCCATTGACCTGTCCATCCATCCATCCATCCACCCATACATCTATCCATCCATTCATACATACATACATACATACATCCATTCATCCATCCATCCATCCACCAGTCAACCAAGCTAAGTACAAAAGGAGATCTCTCCTTGAATGGTGAGGAGAAACAACGATGCATAGGTAGGTTGCAAAGGCCCAGTTTGGCTGAATAGGGCAGAGGGGCTGAACCAGGGAATGTGTTGGGGCGTGTGGGTTTGGGTGGGATGAGCCGGAGACCCTGTGAGCTGGGTCACATTAGGGGCAGGCAGGGGGTGGAAGTGGTTGCGAACAGCTGTCACTGGAGAAGCATCACAAGTGCTGGAGCTGGTGAGCAGGGCACCTGGAAGAGAGGACAGACAAAGGAGAGAAGCAAAGTGCGGAGGAGAGGAGAGGGGAGAGGATGGTGAGGACAGGAGAGGACAGGAGAGGACAGGATTAGAGGGGACCTGAGAAACCTACCTGGACAAAGGCAGCATACGGACATCCAGGAAGGCAGGCAGGCATGCAGGCAGCTCTGGCCTGGGCTCCCAGGATCCCGGGCGCACCTCCACCTGTCTTCTCTTGGCTGCCAGCCCTGAGGTCCCTCGTCGGTCAGCACTGTCTTCCCATCCTTCCGTCCCTCACTGCCAGGGCCCAGGCGTCTGGGCGCTGTTGCCTGACCTAGTGGCAGGGCAGTTGGGCTGCCCAGTGCCAGTGTGGCCAGCACAGATTGCCAGGGGCTAGGACATCACAGAGGGCTCATGTGGTTGCTAGGCCATGGGGACCCCGCCCATCCAGTTGACCAGCAGCCATGACCCCCACGCTGAACTTGACCTGAGGGGTGGTGGCCAGCCACCAGAGCCAGAGCCCCAGGCCAAAGCAGGTGCTGGTCGGCCGGGCCAAGGGGCTATGTGCAGATTGGTGTGTGTCTGGGCATGGGGCTGGCATCTGACAGTCCAGGGCGGGGGACCAAGGTCCGCCAGGCCCCTGTCCCACCATGTGCACTGACTCACAGTCTTGCTGACTGACTGACAGTCCCCGCCCCAGAGATACCCACACCAAGTCCCTGGGTGCCCTGAGCTGCCCCTGAGGGTGGGTGGGTGCCTGCCTGGACACATGCCTCCGTAATGGAGGCCTCTATTAATCCCGTTGCCTACTGACAGCTGCCCTCCTGCCCCTCCTTCTCCTCCTACGCCTCCTCCTCCTCTTCCTACTCTTCCTCCTCCTCTTTCTCCTCCTCCACCCCCTCCTCCTCTTCCTCATCCTCAGATGGACTCACTCAGGGCCCTTGGCCTAGGCAAGCCAGGGCTGCTGCTCTGGCTTCTGCAGCTTCTATCCAGTGGGGGGGTGTAGGAATCTGTTCCTGTCAGTCCCTGATTCCTGGGACCTTCCATGCCTCCAGCTGCCCCCACTCTCTAGTCCTGACCCCTCCTCAAGGATGCCCCCTTTCCCCTTACCCTCTGTCCCCCAGCTCCCAACTAACATCTACTGTGTTCCTCCCTGCGCTACTTTACTGCCACCCTGCTTCTGCCCTTCAGCCCTGAGGGCCCAGGGCCAGCCCAGCTGCCATCTCACCATCCAGCAGGGGGACTTGCCCTAACTCCCTGCCACCACACCCACACACACAGCCCTGCACACACTCCTGGGCTCCCCTGCCTGCAGCCTGCCTCTCAAACAGTCTCCTTCTGCCCCCTAGCCCCCTTACAGCCTCTGCCACGGACCCCCACAGACACCTGGGCATGAGCAGTGCAGACATGCAAACAGCTCCCCTCGCCCCCACTCCAGTTGCTCCAAGGTTGTCAAGAGTCTTTTTTTCATGCTGTAGGGGAGGGAGTTGAGACAGTCCAATGTCCTGGGGAGCAAGAACTGCAAACAGTCCATCTACAATGTAACATTTGGGTCTCAGGCCGCCCAATCCCTAGTGCGCTGTGCAGACCTTTGACTGGCAAAAACACCCCATCTGAGCGTGAGATCTGGCTGGGCTAGTGGCTCTTTCTGTGGACTAAGAGACAGACAGACAGAGTTTTCAGGTTCAAAACCTATACTTCCCAGAAGATGGTCATTCACTTCGGTAAAAAAAAAAAAAAAAAAAAAAAAAAAAAAAAGGCTTTTTATTTTTTTTCCCCCTGCCTGGGTAACCAGTCTCCTGCCTGTTTCAAAGTGAAAAAAGGGAAAAATCTTTTTTGGAGGGAAAAGGACCAAAATGCAGGCAGGTGGACTCCGTGGAAGGTGGATGGGGAGTTGCTCCTGCCCTGGCACTAGAGCCCCAGCTGCTGTTCCAGGTGCTCTCTGATAACAGAGATCTCCGTGTGTCGTGTCATGACACTGTCATCAGGACTGACCCTCAGGATAATGAGGATTCAAAACGAGGCAGGTGATACTGCCTTCAAAAGTAAATCCAGGGAGGTTTGGCGGTATGTCAGAGGGTTGAGGGCTTGTGGCGCTCACGAATAGAGGGGACAGGTGGAAGGATTTGGGGTCTGGCCCCCAGACCGCCACCTGCAGGGGAGTCGCTTTACAGGGGGTGAAGCAGGTCTTTAGGAGCTCTATCTTTCTCTCCCACCCTGTATTTCCTCTGCTCTCTCCTTTTGTGTCTGTCAGATGCAAGGTCAGTAACAACAACAACAACAACAAAAACAATAACCACCACAGTGACCAAGCAACAAGGGCAGCGAAAGGGGAACAAATGGAGTGCAGGAGCTGTGGATTATTCGTGGCGTAGGCACTCAGCTGTGGCAATAACCCCTTGAGGCAATCAATCCATACATGAAGATGTAATACAGGTAACAGAGACGTATATGTCCCTGTGTGTTTCCACTGAGTTAATGTAAATGCACTTTTATTGACTTCTTCATTTATTTATTACCTTGCCAGGAGAATTTCTTTTCATTGCTAAAAAAAAGTGTCCCATCAAGGGTAGCAGGTGGTGCCACACCCAGTTAAGCACTCATGTTACAATGCAGGAGGACTGGGCTTCAACACCCTGGTTCCCACATGCCAGGGGAAATCTTTACAGGTGGTGCGGAAGTGCTGCAGTTGTCTCTCTCTGTGTCTCAAACTCTCTCTACCTCCCTTCCCTCTCAATTCCTGTCTATTTATTCCAGTGAATAATCAAGAAAATAGAAAGTAAGAAAAGAAAAAGGAAAAGGAAATATTCCACGACTTCAAATGGGCTACTCAGGACAATGCTTTCCTTGTTAAGATCCTCACAGCACTCCATATGCAGAAAGGCAAAGACGCCATGTATTTTTTAACCCAGTTTTTTATTTATTTATTTATTTAGGTGCTTATTCATTTTTGTTATTGATGAATTAGTGTTTTACATTTGACATTGACTAAGGATCTAACACCAGCGGACTCCAGTACCCCTATATGGTACTCTGCCTCTACAAAACCCATCCATTGACCTGTCCATCCATCCATCCATCCACCCATACATCTATCCATCCATTCATCCATCCATCCATCCATCCTTCCATCCATCCATCCATCCACCAGTCAACCAAGCTAAGTACAAAAGGAGATCTCTCCTTGAATGGTGAGGAGAAACAACGATGCATAGGTAGGTTGCAAAGGCCCAGTTTGGCTGAATAGGGCAGAGGGGCTGAACCTGGGAATGTGTTGGGGCGTGTGGGTTTGGGTGGGATGAGCCGGAGACCCTGTGAGCTGGGTCACATTAGGGGCAGGCAGGGGGTGGAAGGGGTTGCGAACAGCTGTCACTGGAGAAGCATCACAAGTGCTGGAGCTGGTGAGCAGGGCACCTGGAAGAGAGGACAGACAAAGGAGAGAAGCAAAGTGCGGAGGAGAGGAGAGGGGAGAGGATGGTGAGGACAGGAGAGGACAGGAGAGGACAGGATTGGAGGGGACCTGAGAAACCTACCTGGACAAAGGCAGCATACGGACATCCAGGAAGGCAGGCAGGCATGCAGGCAGCTCTGGCCTGGGCTCCCAGGATCCCGGGCGCACCTCCACCTGTCTTCTCTTGGCTGCCAGCCCTGAGGTCCCTCGTCGGTCAGCACTGTCTTCCCATCCTTCCGTCCCTCTGTGCCAGGGCCCAGGCGTCTGGGCGCTGTTGCCTGACCTAGTGGCAGGGCAGTTGGGCTGCCCAGTGCCAGTGTGGCCAGCACAGATTGCCAGGGGCTAGGACATCACAGAGGGCTCATGTGGTTGCTAGGCCATGGGGACCCCGCCCATCCAGTTGACCAGCAGCCATGACCCCCACGCTGAACTTGACCTGAGGGGTGGTGGCCAGCCACCAGAGCCAGAGCCCCAGGCCAAAGCAGGTGCTGGTCGGCCGGGCCAAGGGGCTATGTGCAGATTGGTGTGTGTCTGGGCATGGGGCTGGCATCTGACAGTCCAGGGCGGGGGACCAAGGTCCGCCAGGCCCCTGTCCCACCATGTGCACTGACACACAGTCTTGCTGACTGACTGACAGTCCCCGCCCCAGAGATACCCACACCAAGTCCCTGGGTGCCCTGAGCTGCCCCTGAGGGTTGGTGGGTGCCTGCCTGGACACATGCCTCCGTAATGGAGGCCTCTATTAATCCCGTTGCCTACTGACAGCTGCCCTCCTGCCCCTCCTCCTCCTCCTACGCCTCCTCCTCCTCCTCCTCTTCCTACTCTTCCTCCTCCTCTTTCTCCTCCTCCTCCTCCACCCCCTCCTCCTCTTCCTCATCCTCAGATGGACTCACTCAGGGCCCTTAGCCTAGGCAAGCCAGGGCTGCTGCTCTGGCTTCTGCAGCTTCTATCCAGTGGGGGGGTGTAGGAATCTGTTCCTGTCAGTCCCTGATTCCTGGGACCTTCCATGCCTCCAGCTGCCCCCACTCTCTAGTCCTGACCCCTCCTCAAGGATGCCCCCTTTCCCCTTACCCTCTGTCCCCCAGCTCCCAACTAACATCTACTGTGTTCCTCCCTGCGCTACCTTACTGCCACCCTGCTTCTGCCCTTCAGCCCTGAGGGCCCAGGGCCAGCCCAGCTGCCATCTCACCATCCAGCAGGGGGACCGGCCCTAACCCCCTGCCACCACACCCACACACACAGCCCTGCACACACTCCTGGGCTCCCCTGCCTGCAGCCTGCCTCTCAAACAGTCTCCTTCTGCCCCCTAGCCCCCTTACAGCCTCTGCCACGGACCCCCACAGACACCTGGGCATGAGCAGTGCAGACATGCAAACAGCTCCCCTCCCCCCCACTCCAGTTGCTCCAAGGTTGTCAAGAGTCTTTTTTTCATGCTGTAGGGGAGGGAGTTGAGACAGTCCAATGTCCTGGGGAGCAAGAACTGCAAACAGTCCATCTACAATGGAACATTTGGGTCTCAGGCCGCCCAATCCCTAGTGCGCTGTGCAGACCTTTGACTGGCAAAAACACCCCATCTGAGCGTGAGATCTGGCTGGGCTAGTGGCTCTTTCTGTGGACTAAGAGACAGACAGACAGAGTTTTCAGGTTCAAAACCTATACTTCCCAGAAGATGGTCATTCACTTCGGTAAAAAAAAAAAAAAAAAAAAAAAAAAAAGGCTTTTTATTTTTTTTCCCCCTGCCTGGGTAACCTGTCTCCTGCCTGTTTCAAAGTGAAAAAAGGGAAAAATCTTTTTTGGAGGGAAAAGGACCAAAATGCAGGCAGGTGGACTCCGTGGAAGGTGGATGGGGAGTTGCTCCTGCCCTGGCACTAGAGCCCCAGCTGCTGTTCCAGGTGCTCTCTGATAACAGAGATCTCCGTGTGTCGTGTCATGACACTGTCATCAGGACTGACCCTCAGGATAATGAGGATTCAAAACGAGGCAGGTGATACTGCCTTCAAAAGTAAATCCAGGGAGGTTTGGCGGTATGTCAGAGGGTTAAGGGCTTGTGGCGCTCACGAATAGAGGGGACAGGTGGAAGGATTTGGGGTCTGGCCCCCAGACCACCACCTGCAGGGGAGTCGCTTTACAGGGGGTGAAGCAGGTCTTTAGGAGCTCTATCTTTCTCTCCCACCCTGTATTTCCTCTGCTCTCTCCTTTTGTGTCTGTCAGATGCAAGGTCAGTAACAACAACAACAACAACAAAAAAACAATAACCACCACAGTGACCAAGCAACAAGGGCAGCGAAAGGGGAACAAATGGAGTGCAGGAGCTGTGGATTATTCGTGGCGTAGGCACTCAGCTGTGGCAATAACCCCTTTAGGCAATCAATCCATACATGAAGATGTAATACAGGTAACAGAGACGTATATGTCCCTGTGTGTTTCCACTGAGTTAATGTAAATGCACTTTTATTGACTTCTTCATTTATTTATTACCTTGCCAGGAGAATTTCTTTTCATTGCTAAAAAAAAGTGTCCCATCAAGGGTAGCAGGTGGTGCCACACCCAGTTAAGCACTCATGTTACAATGCAGGAGGACTGGGCTTCAACACCCTGGTTCCCACATGCCAGGGGAAATCTTTACAAGTGGTGCGGAAGTGCTGCAGTTGTCTCTCTCTGTGTCTCAAACTCTCTCTACCTCCCTTCCCTCTCAATTCCTGTCTATTTATTCCAGTGAATAATCAAGAAAATAGAAAGTAAAAAAAGAAAAAGGAAAAGGAAATATTCCACGACTTCAAATGGGTTAATCAGGACAATGCTTTCCTTGTTAAGATCCTCACAGCATTCCATATGCAGAAAGGCAAAGATGCCATGTATTTTTTAACCCAGTTTTTATATTTATTTATTTATTTATTTAGGTGCTTATTCATTTTTGTTATTGATGAATTAATGTTTTACATTTTACATTGACTAGGGATCTGACACCAGCGGACTCCAGTACCCCTATATGGTACTCTGCCTCTACAAAACCCATCCATTGACCTGTCCATCCATCCATCCATCCACCCATACATCTATCCATCCATTCATACATACATACATACATACATACATCCATCCATCCATCCATCCATCCACCAGTCAACCAAGCTAAGTACAAAAGGAGATCTCTCCTTGAATGGTGAGGAGAAACAACGATGCATAGGTAGGTTGCAAAGGCCCAGTTTGGCTGAATAGGGCAGAGGGGCTGAACCAGGGAATGTGTTGGGGCGTGTGGGTTTGGGTGGGATGAGCCGGAGACCCTGTGAGCTGGGTCACATTAGGGGCAGGCAGGGGGTGGAAGTGGTTGCGAACAGCTGTCACTGGAGAAGCATCACAAGTGCTGGAGCTGGTGAGCAGGGCACCTGGAAGAGAGGACAGACAAAGGAGAGAAGCAAAGTGCGGAGGAGAGGAGAGGGGAGAGGATGGTGAGGACAGGAGAGGACAGGAGAGGACAGGATTAGAGGGGACCTGAGAAACCTACCTGGACAAAGGCAGCATACGGACATCCAGGAAGGCAGGCAGGCATGCAGGCAGCTCTGGCCTGGGCTCCCAGGATCCCGGGCGCACCTCCACCTGTCTTCTCTTGGCTGCCAGCCCTGAGGTCCCTCGTCGGTCAGCACTGTCTTCCCATCCTTCCGTCCCTCACTGCCAGGGCCCAGGCGTCTGGGCGCTGTTGCCTGACCTAGTGGCAGGGCAGTTGGGCTGCCCAGTGCCAGTGTGGCCAGCACAGATTGCCAGGGGCTAGGACATCACAGAGGGCTCATGTGGTTGCTAGGCCATGGGGACCCCGCCCATCCAGTTGACCAGCAGCCATGACCCCCACGCTGAACTTGACCTGAGGCGTGGTGGCCAGCCACCAGAGCCAGAGCCCCAGGCCAAAGCAGGTGCTGGTCGGCCGGGCCAAGGGGCTATGTGCAGATTGGTGTGTGTCTGGGCATGGGGCTGGCATCTGACAGTCCAGGGCGGGGGACCAAGGTCCGCCAGGCCCCTGTCCCACCATGTGCACTGACACACAGTCTTGCTGACTGACTGACAGTCCCCGCCCCAGAGATACCCACACCAAGTCCCTGGGTGCCCTGAGCTGCCCCTGAGGGTGGGTGGGTGCCTGCCTGGACACATGCCTCCGTAATGGAGGCCTCTATTAATCCCGTTGCCTACTGACAGCTGCCCTCCTGCCCCTCCTTCTCCTCCTACGCCTCCTCCTCCTCCTCTTCCTACTCTTCCTCCTCCTCTTTCTCCTCCTCCTCCTCCACCCCCTCCTCCTCTTCCTCATCCTCAGATGGACTCACTCAGGGCCCTTGGCCTAGGCAAGCCAGGGCTGCTGCTCTGGCTTCTGCAGCTTCTATCCAGTGGGGGGGTGTAGGAATCTGTTCCTGTCAGTCCCTGATTCCTGGGACCTTCCATGCCTCCAGCTGCCCCCACTCTCTAGTCCTGACCCCTCCTCAAGGATGCCCCCTTTCCCCTTACCCTCTGTCCCCCAGCTCCCAACTAACATCTACTGTGTTCCTCCCTGCACTACTTTACTGCCACCCTGCTTCTGCCCTTCAGCCCTGAGGGCCCAGGGCCAGCCCAGCTGCCATCTCACCATCCAGCAGGGGGACCTGCCCTAACTCCCTGCCACCACACCCACACACACAGCCCTGCACACACTCCTGGGCTCCCCTGCCTGCAGCCTGCCTCTCAAACAGTCTCCTTCTGCCCCCTAGCCCCCTTACAGCCTCTGCCACGGACCCCCACAGACACCTGGGCATGAGCAGTGCAGACATGCAAACAGCTCCCCTCGCCCCCACTCCAGTTGCTCCAAGGTTGTCAAGAGTCTTTTTTTCATGCTGTAGGGGAGGGAGTTGAGACAGTCCAATGTCCTGGGGAGCAAGAACTGCAAACAGTCCATCTACAATGTAACATTTGGGTCTCAGGCCGCCCAATCCCTAGTGCGCTGTGCAGACCTTTGACTGGCAAAAACACCCCATCTGAGCGTGAGATCTGGCTGGGCTAGTGGCTCTTTCTGTGGACTAAGAGACAGACAGACAGAGTTTTCAGGTTCAAAACCTATACTTCCCAGAAGATGGTCATTCACTTCGGTAAAAAAAAAAAAAAAAAAAAAAAAAAAAAAGGCTTTTTATTTTTTTTCCCCCTGCCTGGGTAACCAGTCTCCTGCCTGTTTCAAAGTGAAAAAAGGGAAAAATCTTTTTTGGAGGGAAAAGGACCAAAATGCAGGCAGGTGGACTCCGTGGAAGGTGGATGGGGAGTTGCTCCTGCCCTGGCACTAGAGCCCCAGCTGCTGTTCCAGGTGCTCTCTGATAACAGAGATCTCCGTGTGTCGTGTCATGACACTGTCATCAGGACTGACCCTCAGGATAATGAGGATTCAAAACGAGGCAGGTGATACTGCCTTCAAAAGTAAATCCAGGGAGGTTTGGCGGTATGTCAGAGGGTTGAGGGCTTGTGGCGCTCACGAATAGAGGGGACAGGTGGAAGGATTTGGGGTCTGGCCCCCAGACCGCCACCTGCAGGGGAGTCGCTTTACAGGGGGTGAAGCAGGTCTTTAGGAGCTCTATCTTTCTCTCCCACCCTGTATTTCCTCTGCTCTCTCCTTTTGTGTCTGTCAGATGCAAGGTCAGTAACAACAACAACAACAACAAAAACAATAACCACCACAGTGACCAAGCAACAAGGGCAGCGAAAGGGGAACAAATGGAGTGCAGGAGCTGTGGATTATTCGTGGCGTAGGCACTCAGCTGTGGCAATAACCCCTTGAGGCAATCAATCCATACATGAAGATGTAATACAGGTAACAGAGACGTATATGTCCCTGTGTGTTTCCACTGAGTTAATGTAAATGCACTTTTATTGACTTCTTCATTTATTTATTACCTTGCCAGGAGAATTTCTTTTCATTGCTAAAAAAAAGTGTCCCATCAAGGGTAGCAGGTGGTGCCACACCCAGTTAAGCACTCATGTTACAATGCAGGAGGACTGGGCTTCAACACCCTGGTTCCCACATGCCAGGGGAAATCTTTACAGGTGGTGCGGAAGTGCTGCAGTTGTCTCTCTCTGTGTCTCAAACTCTCTCTACCTCCCTTCCCTCTCAATTCCTGTCTATTTATTCCAGTGAATAATCAAGAAAATAGAAAGTAAGAAAAGAAAAAGGAAAAGGAAATATTCCACGACTTCAAATGGGCTACTCAGGACAATGCTTTCCTTGTTAAGATCCTCACAGCACTCCATATGCAGAAAGGCAAAGACGCCATGTATTTTTTAACCCAGTTTTTTATTTATTTATTTATTTAGGTGCTTATTCATTTTTGTTATTGATGAATTAGTGTTTTACATTTGACATTGACTAAGGATCTGACACCAGCGGACTCCAGTACCCCTATATGGTACTCTGCCTCTACAAAACCCATCCATTGACCTGTCCATCCATCCATCCATCCACCCATACATCTATCCATCCATTCATCCATCCATCCATCCATCCTTCCATCCATCCATCCATCCACCAGTCAACCAAGCTAAGTACAAAAGGAGATCTCTCCTTGAATGGTGAGGAGAAACAACGATGCATAGGTAGGTTGCAAAGGCCCAGTTTGGCTGAATAGGGCAGAGGGGCTGAACCTGGGAATGTGTTGGGGCGTGTGGGTTTGGGTGGGATGAGCCGGAGACCCTGTGAGCTGGGTCACATTAGGGGCAGGCAGGGGGTGGAAGGGGTTGCGAACAGCTGTCACTGGAGAAGCATCACAAGTGCTGGAGCTGGTGAGCAGGGCACCTGGAAGAGAGGACAGACAAAGGAGAGAAGCAAAGTGCGGAGGAGAGGAGAGGGGAGAGGATGGTGAGGACAGGAGAGGACAGGAGAGGACAGGATTGGAGGGGACCTGAGAAACCTACCTGGACAAAGGCAGCATACGGACATCCAGGAAGGCAGGCAGGCATGCAGGCAGCTCTGGCCTGGGCTCCCAGGATCCCGGGCGCACCTCCACCTGTCTTCTCTTGGCTGCCAGCCCTGAGGTCCCTCGTCGGTCAGCACTGTCTTCCCATCCTTCCGTCCCTCTGTGCCAGGGCCCAGGCGTCTGGGCGCTGTTGCCTGACCTAGTGGCAGGGCAGTTGGGCTGCCCAGTGCCAGTGTGGCCAGCACAGATTGCCAGGGGCTAGGACATCACAGAGGGCTCATGTGGTTGCTAGGCCATGGGGACCCCGCCCATCCAGTTGACCAGCAGCCATGACCCCCACGCTGAACTTGACCTGAGGGGTGGTGGCCAGCCACCAGAGCCAGAGCCCCAGGCCAAAGCAGGTGCTGGTCGGCCGGGCCAAGGGGCTATGTGCAGATTGGTGTGTGTCTGGGCATGGGGCTGGCATCTGACAGTCCAGGGCGGGGGACCAAGGTCCGCCAGGCCCCTGTCCCACCATGTGCACTGACACACAGTCTTGCTGACTGACTGACAGTCCCCGCCCCAGAGATACCCACACCAAGTCCCTGGGTGCCCTGAGCTGCCCCTGAGGGTTGGTGGGTGCCTGCCTGGACACATGCCTCCGTAATGGAGGCCTCTATTAATCCCGTTGCCTACTGACAGCTGCCCTCCTGCCCCTCCTCCTCCTCCTACGCCTCCTCCTCCTCCTCCTCTTCCTACTCTTCCTCCTCCTCTTTCTCCTCCTCCTCCTCCACCCCCTCCTCCTCTTCCTCATCCTCAGATGGACTCACTCAGGGCCCTTAGCCTAGGCAAGCCAGGGCTGCTGCTCTGGCTTCTGCAGCTTCTATCCAGTGGGGGGGTGTAGGAATCTGTTCCTGTCAGTCCCTGATTCCTGGGACCTTCCATGCCTCCAGCTGCCCCCACTCTCTAGTCCTGACCCCTCCTCAAGGATGCCCCCTTTCCCCTTACCCTCTGTCCCCCAGCTCCCAACTAACATCTACTGTGTTCCTCCCTGCGCTACCTTACTGCCACCCTGCTTCTGCCCTTCAGCCCTGAGGGCCCAGGGCCAGCCCAGCTGCCATCTCACCATCCAGCAGGGGGACCGGCCCTAACCCCCTGCCACCACACCCACACACACAGCCCTGCACACACTCCTGGGCTCCCCTGCCTGCAGCCTGCCTCTCAAACAGTCTCCTTCTGCCCCCTAGCCCCCTTACAGCCTCTGCCACGGACCCCCACAGACACCTGGGCATGAGCAGTGCAGACATGCAAACAGCTCCCCTCCCCCCCACTCCAGTTGCTCCAAGGTTGTCAAGAGTCTTTTTTTCATGCTGTAGGGGAGGGAGTTGAGACAGTCCAATGTCCTGGGGAGCAAGAACTGCAAACAGTCCATCTACAATGGAACATTTGGGTCTCAGGCCGCCCAATCCCTAGTGCGCTGTGCAGACCTTTGACTGGCAAAAACACCCCATCTGAGCGTGAGATCTGGCTGGGCTAGTGGCTCTTTCTGTGGACTAAGAGACAGACAGACAGAGTTTTCAGGTTCAAAACCTATACTTCCCAGAAGATGGTCATTCACTTCGGTAAAAAAAAAAAAAAAAAAAAAAAAAAAAGGCTTTTTATTTTTTTTCCCCCTGCCTGGGTAACCTGTCTCCTGCCTGTTTCAAAGTGAAAAAAGGGAAAAATCTTTTTTGGAGGGAAAAGGACCAAAATGCAGGCAGGTGGACTCCGTGGAAGGTGGATGGGGAGTTGCTCCTGCCCTGGCACTAGAGCCCCAGCTGCTGTTCCAGGTGCTCTCTGATAACAGAGATCTCCGTGTGTCGTGTCATGACACTGTCATCAGGACTGACCCTCAGGATAATGAGGATTCAAAACGAGGCAGGTGATACTGCCTTCAAAAGTAAATCCAGGGAGGTTTGGCGGTATGTCAGAGGGTTAAGGGCTTGTGGCGCTCACGAATAGAGGGGACAGGTGGAAGGATTTGGGGTCTGGCCCCCAGACCACCACCTGCAGGGGAGTCGCTTTACAGGGGGTGAAGCAGGTCTTTAGGAGCTCTATCTTTCTCTCCCACCCTGTATTTCCTCTGCTCTCTCCTTTTGTGTCTGTCAGATGCAAGGTCAGTAACAACAACAACAACAACAAAAAAACAATAACCACCACAGTGACCAAGCAACAAGGGCAGCGAAAGGGGAACAAATGGAGTGCAGGAGCTGTGGATTATTCGTGGCGTAGGCACTCAGCTGTGGCAATAACCCCTTTAGGCAATCAATCCATACATGAAGATGTAATACAGGTAACAGAGACGTATATGTCCCTGTGTGTTTCCACTGAGTTAATGTAAATGCACTTTTATTGACTTCTTCATTTATTTATTACCTTGCCAGGAGAATTTCTTTTCATTGCTAAAAAAAAGTGTCCCATCAAGGGTAGCAGGTGGTGCCACACCCAGTTAAGCACTCATGTTACAATGCAGGAGGACTGGGCTTCAACACCCTGGTTCCCACATGCCAGGGGAAATCTTTACAAGTGGTGCGGAAGTGCTGCAGTTGTCTCTCTCTGTGTCTCAAACTCTCTCTACCTCCCTTCCCTCTCAATTCCTGTCTATTTATTCCAGTGAATAATCAAGAAAATAGAAAGTAAAAAAAGAAAAAGGAAAAGGAAATATTCCACGACTTCAAATGGGTTAATCAGGACAATGCTTTCCTTGTTAAGATCCTCACAGCATTCCATATGCAGAAAGGCAAAGATGCCATGTATTTTTTAACCCAGTTTTTATATTTATTTATTTATTTATTTAGGTGCTTATTCATTTTTGTTATTGATGAATTAATGTTTTACATTTTACATTGACTAGGGATCTGACACCAGCGGACTCCAGTACCCCTATATGGTACTCTGCCTCTACAAAACCCATCCATTGACCTGTCCATCCATCCATCCATCCACCCATACATCTATCCATCCATTCATACATACATACATACATACATCCATCCATCCATCCATCCATCCATCCACCAGTCAACCAAGCTAAGTACAAAAGGAGATCTCTCCTTGAATGGTGAGGAGAAACAACGATGCATAGGTAGGTTGCAAAGGCCCAGTTTGGCTGAATAGGGCAGAGGGGCTGAACCAGGGAATGTGTTGGGGCGTGTGGGTTTGGGTGGGATGAGCCGGAGACCCTGTGAGCTGGGTCACATTAGGGGCAGGCAGGGGGTGGAAGTGGTTGCGAACAGCTGTCACTGGAGAAGCATCACAAGTGCTGGAGCTGGTGAGCAGGGCACCTGGAAGAGAGGACAGACAAAGGAGAGAAGCAAAGTGCGGAGGAGAGGAGAGGGGAGAGGATGGTGAGGACAGGAGAGGACAGGAGAGGACAGGATTAGAGGGGACCTGAGAAACCTACCTGGACAAAGGCAGCATACGGACATCCAGGAAGGCAGGCAGGCATGCAGGCAGCTCTGGCCTGGGCTCCCAGGATCCCGGGCGCACCTCCACCTGTCTTCTCTTGGCTGCCAGCCCTGAGGTCCCTCGTCGGTCAGCACTGTCTTCCCATCCTTCCGTCCCTCACTGCCAGGGCCCAGGCGTCTGGGCGCTGTTGCCTGACCTAGTGGCAGGGCAGTTGGGCTGCCCAGTGCCAGTGTGGCCAGCACAGATTGCCAGGGGCTAGGACATCACAGAGGGCTCATGTGGTTGCTAGGCCATGGGGACCCCGCCCATCCAGTTGACCAGCAGCCATGACCCCCACGCTGAACTTGACCTGAGGCGTGGTGGCCAGCCACCAGAGCCAGAGCCCCAGGCCAAAGCAGGTGCTGGTCGGCCGGGCCAAGGGGCTATGTGCAGATTGGTGTGTGTCTGGGCATGGGGCTGGCATCTGACAGTCCAGGGCGGGGGACCAAGGTCCGCCAGGCCCCTGTCCCACCATGTGCACTGACACACAGTCTTGCTGACTGACTGACAGTCCCCGCCCCAGAGATACCCACACCAAGTCCCTGGGTGCCCTGAGCTGCCCCTGAGGGTGGGTGGGTGCCTGCCTGGACACATGCCTCCGTAATGGAGGCCTCTATTAATCCCGTTGCCTACTGACAGCTGCCCTCCTGCCCCTCCTTCTCCTCCTACGCCTCCTCCTCCTCCTCTTCCTACTCTTCCTCCTCCTCTTTCTCCTCCTCCTCCTCCACCCCCTCCTCCTCTTCCTCATCCTCAGATGGACTCACTCAGGGCCCTTGGCCTAGGCAAGCCAGGGCTGCTGCTCTGGCTTCTGCAGCTTCTATCCAGTGGGGGGGTGTAGGAATCTGTTCCTGTCAGTCCCTGATTCCTGGGACCTTCCATGCCTCCAGCTGCCCCCACTCTCTAGTCCTGACCCCTCCTCAAGGATGCCCCCTTTCCCCTTACCCTCTGTCCCCCAGCTCCCAACTAACATCTACTGTGTTCCTCCCTGCACTACTTTACTGCCACCCTGCTTCTGCCCTTCAGCCCTGAGGGCCCAGGGCCAGCCCAGCTGCCATCTCACCATCCAGCAGGGGGACCTGCCCTAACTCCCTGCCACCACACCCACACACACAGCCCTGCACACACTCCTGGGCTCCCCTGCCTGCAGCCTGCCTCTCAAACAGTCTCCTTCTGCCCCCTAGCCCCCTTACAGCCTCTGCCACGGACCCCCACAGACACCTGGGCATGAGCAGTGCAGACATGCAAACAGCTCCCCTCGCCCCCACTCCAGTTGCTCCAAGGTTGTCAAGAGTCTTTTTTTCATGCTGTAGGGGAGGGAGTTGAGACAGTCCAATGTCCTGGGGAGCAAGAACTGCAAACAGTCCATCTACAATGTAACATTTGGGTCTCAGGCCGCCCAATCCCTAGTGCGCTGTGCAGACCTTTGACTGGCAAAAACACCCCATCTGAGCGTGAGATCTGGCTGGGCTAGTGGCTCTTTCTGTGGACTAAGAGACAGACAGACAGAGTTTTCAGGTTCAAAACCTATACTTCCCAGAAGATGGTCATTCACTTCGGTAAAAAAAAAAAAAAAAAAAAAAAAAAAAAAAGGCTTTTTATTTTTTTTCCCCCTGCCTGGGTAACCAGTCTCCTGCCTGTTTCAAAGTGAAAAAAGGGAAAAATCTTTTTTGGAGGGAAAAGGACCAAAATGCAGGCAGGTGGACTCCGTGGAAGGTGGATGGGGAGTTGCTCCTGCCCTGGCACTAGAGCCCCAGCTGCTGTTCCAGGTGCTCTCTGATAACAGAGATCTCCGTGTGTCGTGTCATGACACTGTCATCAGGACTGACCCTCAGGAT
This sequence comes from Erinaceus europaeus, assembly GCF_950295315.1. Classification (NCBI taxonomy): domain Eukaryota; kingdom Metazoa; phylum Chordata; class Mammalia; order Eulipotyphla; family Erinaceidae; genus Erinaceus; species Erinaceus europaeus. The sequence goes on from NW_026647177.1 coordinate 106,238, forward strand.
AATGAGGATTCAAAACGAGGCAGGTGATACTGCCTTCAAAAGTAAATCCAGGGAGGTTTGGCGGTATGTCAGAGGGTTGAGGGCTTGTGGCGCTCACGAATAGAGGGGACAGGTGGAAGGATTTGGGGTCTGGCCCCCAGACCGCCACCTGCAGGGGAGTCGCTTTACAGGGGGTGAAGCAGGTCTTTAGGAGCTCTATCTTTCTCTCCCACCCTGTATTTCCTCTGCTCTCTCCTTTTGTGTCTGTCAGATGCAAGGTCAGTAACAACAACAACAACAACAAAAACAATAACCACCACAGTGACCAAGCAACAAGGGCAGCGAAAGGGGAACAAATGGAGTGCAGGAGCTGTGGATTATTCGTGGCGTAGGCACTCAGCTGTGGCAATAACCCCTTGAGGCAATCAATCCATACATGAAGATGTAATACAGGTAACAGAGACGTATATGTCCCTGTGTGTTTCCACTGAGTTAATGTAAATGCACTTTTATTGACTTCTTCATTTATTTATTACCTTGCCAGGAGAATTTCTTTTCATTGCTAAAAAAAAGTGTCCCATCAAGGGTAGCAGGTGGTGCCACACCCAGTTAAGCACTCATGTTACAATGCAGGAGGACTGGGCTTCAACACCCTGGTTCCCACATGCCAGGGGAAATCTTTACAGGTGGTGCGGAAGTGCTGCAGTTGTCTCTCTCTGTGTCTCAAACTCTCTCTACCTCCCTTCCCTCTCAATTCCTGTCTATTTATTCCAGTGAATAATCAAGAAAATAGAAAGTAAGAAAAGAAAAAGGAAAAGGAAATATTCCACGACTTCAAATGGGCTACTCAGGACAATGCTTTCCTTGTTAAGATCCTCACAGCACTCCATATGCAGAAAGGCAAAGACGCCATGTATTTTTTAACCCAGTTTTTTATTTATTTATTTATTTAGGTGCTTATTCATTTTTGTTATTGATGAATTAGTGTTTTACATTTGACATTGACTAAGGATCTGACACCAGCGGACTCCAGTACCCCTATATGGTACTCTGCCTCTACAAAACCCATCCATTGACCTGTCCATCCATCCATCCATCCACCCATACATCTATCCATCCATTCATCCATCCATCCATCCATCCTTCCATCCATCCATCCATCCACCAGTCAACCAAGCTAAGTACAAAAGGAGATCTCTCCTTGAATGGTGAGGAGAAACAACGATGCATAGGTAGGTTGCAAAGGCCCAGTTTGGCTGAATAGGGCAGAGGGGCTGAACCTGGGAATGTGTTGGGGCGTGTGGGTTTGGGTGGGATGAGCCGGAGACCCTGTGAGCTGGGTCACATTAGGGGCAGGCAGGGGGTGGAAGGGGTTGCGAACAGCTGTCACTGGAGAAGCATCACAAGTGCTGGAGCTGGTGAGCAGGGCACCTGGAAGAGAGGACAGACAAAGGAGAGAAGCAAAGTGCGGAGGAGAGGAGAGGGGAGAGGATGGTGAGGACAGGAGAGGACAGGAGAGGACAGGATTGGAGGGGACCTGAGAAACCTACCTGGACAAAGGCAGCATACGGACATCCAGGAAGGCAGGCAGGCATGCAGGCAGCTCTGGCCTGGGCTCCCAGGATCCCGGGCGCACCTCCACCTGTCTTCTCTTGGCTGCCAGCCCTGAGGTCCCTCGTCGGTCAGCACTGTCTTCCCATCCTTCCGTCCCTCTGTGCCAGGGCCCAGGCGTCTGGGCGCTGTTGCCTGACCTAGTGGCAGGGCAGTTGGGCTGCCCAGTGCCAGTGTGGCCAGCACAGATTGCCAGGGGCTAGGACATCACAGAGGGCTCATGTGGTTGCTAGGCCATGGGGACCCCGCCCATCCAGTTGACCAGCAGCCATGACCCCCACGCTGAACTTGACCTGAGGGGTGGTGGCCAGCCACCAGAGCCAGAGCCCCAGGCCAAAGCAGGTGCTGGTCGGCCGGGCCAAGGGGCTATGTGCAGATTGGTGTGTGTCTGGGCATGGGGCTGGCATCTGACAGTCCAGGGCGGGGGACCAAGGTCCGCCAGGCCCCTGTCCCACCATGTGCACTGACACACAGTCTTGCTGACTGACTGACAGTCCCCGCCCCAGAGATACCCACACCAAGTCCCTGGGTGCCCTGAGCTGCCCCTGAGGGTTGGTGGGTGCCTGCCTGGACACATGCCTCCGTAATGGAGGCCTCTATTAATCCCGTTGCCTACTGACAGCTGCCCTCCTGCCCCTCCTCCTCCTCCTACGCCTCCTCCTCCTCCTCCTCTTCCTACTCTTCCTCCTCCTCTTTCTCCTCCTCCTCCTCCACCCCCTCCTCCTCTTCCTCATCCTCAGATGGACTCACTCAGGGCCCTTAGCCTAGGCAAGCCAGGGCTGCTGCTCTGGCTTCTGCAGCTTCTATCCAGTGGGGGGGTGTAGGAATCTGTTCCTGTCAGTCCCTGATTCCTGGGACCTTCCATGCCTCCAGCTGCCCCCACTCTCTAGTCCTGACCCCTCCTCAAGGATGCCCCCTTTCCCCTTACCCTCTGTCCCCCAGCTCCCAACTAACATCTACTGTGTTCCTCCCTGCGCTACCTTACTGCCACCCTGCTTCTGCCCTTCAGCCCTGAGGGCCCAGGGCCAGCCCAGCTGCCATCTCACCATCCAGCAGGGGGACCGGCCCTAACCCCCTGCCACCACACCCACACACACAGCCCTGCACACACTCCTGGGCTCCCCTGCCTGCAGCCTGCCTCTCAAACAGTCTCCTTCTGCCCCCTAGCCCCCTTACAGCCTCTGCCACGGACCCCCACAGACACCTGGGCATGAGCAGTGCAGACATGCAAACAGCTCCCCTCCCCCCCACTCCAGTTGCTCCAAGGTTGTCAAGAGTCTTTTTTTCATGCTGTAGGGGAGGGAGTTGAGACAGTCCAATGTCCTGGGGAGCAAGAACTGCAAACAGTCCATCTACAATGTAACATTTGGGTCTCAGGCCGCCCAATCCCTAGTGCGCTGTGCAGACCTTTGACTGGCAAAAACACCCCATCTGAGCGTGAGATCTGGCTGGGCTAGTGGCTCTTTCTGTGGACTAAGAGACAGACAGACAGAGTTTTCAGGTTCAAAACCTATACTTCCCAGAAGATGGTCATTCACTTCGGTAAAAAAAAAAAAAAAAAAAAAAAAAAAGGCTTTTTATTTTTTTTCCCCCTGCCTGGGTAACCTGTCTCCTGCCTGTTTCAAAGTGAAAAAAGGGAAAAATCTTTTTTGGAGGGAAAAGGACCAAAATGCAGGCAGGTGGACTCCGCGGAAGGTGGATGGGGAGTTGCTCCTGCCCTGGCACTAGAGCCCCAGCTGCTGTTCCAGGTGCTCTCTGATAACAGAGATCTCCGTGTGTCGTGTCATGACACTGTCATCAGGACTGACCCTCAGGATAATGAGGATTCAAAACGAGGCAGGTGATACTGCCTTCAAAAGTAAATCCAGGGAGGTTTGGCGGTATGTCAGAGGGTTAAGGGCTTGTGGCGCTCACGAATAGAGGGGACAGGTGGAAGGATTTGGGGTCTGGCCCCCAGACCGCCACCTGCAGGGGAGTCGCTTTACAGGGGGTGAAGCAGGTCTTTAGGAGCTCTATCTTTCTCTCCCACCCTGTATTTCCTCTGCTCTCTCCTTTTGTGTCTGTCAGATGCAAGGTCAGTAACAACAACAACAACAACAACAAAAACAATAACCACCACAGTGACCAAGCAACAAGGGCAGCGAAAGGGGAACAAATGGAGTGCAGGAGCTGTGGATTATTCGTGGCGTAGGCACTCAGCTGTGGCAATAACCCCTTGAGGCAATCAATCCATACATGAAGATGTAATACAGGTAACAGAGACGTATATGTCCCTGTGTGTTTCCACTGAGTTAATGTAAATGCACTTTTATTGACTTCTTCATTTATTTATTACCTTGCCAGGAGAATTTCTTTTCATTGCTAAAAAAAAGTGTCCCATCAAGGGTAGCAGGTGGTGCCACACCCAGTTAAGCACTCATGTTACAATGCAGGAGGACTGGGCTTCAACACCCTGGTTCCCACCTGCCAGGGGAAATCTTTACAGGTGGTGCGGAAGTGCTGCAGTTGTCTCTCTCTGTGTCTCAAACTCTCTCTACCTCCCTTCCCTCTCAATTCCTGTCTATTTATTCCAGTGAATAATCAAGAAAATAGAAAGTAAGAAAAGAAAAAGGAAAAGGAAATATTCCACGACTTCAAATGGGCTACTCAGGACAATGCTTTCCTTGTTAAGATCCTCACAGCACTCCATATGCAGAAAGGCAAAGACGCCATGTATTTTTTAACCCAGTTTTTTATTTATTTATTTATTTAGGTGCTTATTCATTTTTGTTATTGATGAATTAGTGTTTTACATTTGACATTGACTAAGGATCTGACACCAGCGGACTCCAGTACCCCTATATGGTACTCTGCCTCTACAAAACCCATCCATTGACCTGTCCATCCATCCATCCATCCACCCATACATCTATCCATCCATTCATCCATCCATCCATCCATCCTTCCATCCATCCATCCATCCACCAGTCAACCAAGCTAAGTACAAAAGGAGATCTCTCCTTGAATGGTGAGGAGAAACAACGATGCATAGGTAGGTTGCAAAGGCCCAGTTTGGCTGAATAGGGCAGAGGGGCTGAACCTGGGAATGTGTTGGGGCGTGTGGGTTTGGGTGGGATGAGCCGGAGACCCTGTGAGCTGGGTCACATTAGGGGCAGGCAGGGGGTGGAAGGGGTTGCGAACAGCTGTCACTGGAGAAGCATCACAAGTGCTGGAGCTGGTGAGCAGGGCACCTGGAAGAGAGGACAGACAAAGGAGAGAAGCAAAGTGCGGAGGAGAGGAGAGGGGAGAGGATGGTGAGGACAGGAGAGGACAGGAGAGGACAGGATTGGAGGGGACCTGAGAAACCTACCTGGACAAAGGCAGCATACGGACATCCAGGAAGGCAGGCAGGCATGCAGGCAGCTCTGGCCTGGGCTCCCAGGATCCCGGGCGCACCTCCACCTGTCTTCTCTTGGCTGCCAGCCCTGAGGTCCCTCGTCGGTCAGCACTGTCTTCCCATCCTTCCGTCCCTCACTGCCAGGGCCCAGGCGTCTGGGCGCTGTTGCCTGACCTAGTGGCAGGGCAGTTGGGCTGCCCAGTGCCAGTGTGGCCAGCACAGATTGCCAGGGGCTAGGACATCACAGAGGGCTCATGTGGTTGCTAGGCCATGGGGACCCCGCCCATCCAGGTGACCAGCAGCCATGACCCCCACGCTGAACTTGACCTGAGGGGTGGTGGCCAGCCACCAGAGCCAGAGCCCCAGGCCAAAGCAGGTGCTGGTCGGCCGGGCCAAGGGGCTATGTGCAGATTGGTGTGTGTCTGGGCATGGGGCTGGCATCTGACAGTCCAGGGCGGGGGACCAAGGTCCGCCAGGCCCCTGTCCCACCATGTGCACTGACACACAGTCTTGCTGACTGACTGACAGTCCCCGCCCCAGAGATACCCACACCAAGTCCCTGGGTGCCCTGAGCTGCCCCTGAGGGTTGGTGGGTGCCTGCCTGGACACATGCCTCCGTAATGGAGGCCTCTATTAATCCCGTTGCCTACTGACAGCTGCCCTCCTGCCCCTCCTCCTCCTCCTACGCCTCCTCCTCCTCCTCCTCTTCCTACTCTTCCTCCTCCTCTTTCTCCTCCTCCTCCTCCACCCCCTCCTCCTCTTCCTCATCCTCAGATGGACTCACTCAGGGCCCTTGGCCTAGGCAAGCCAGGGCTGCTGCTCTGGCTTCTGCAGCTTCTATCCAGTGGGGGGGTGTAGGAATCTGTTCCTGTCAGTCCCTGATTCCTGGGACCTTCCATGCCTCCAGCTGCCCCCACTCTCTAGTCCTGACCCCTCCTCAAGGATGCCCCCTTTCCCCTTACCCTCTGTCCCCCAGCTCCCAACTAACATCTACTGTGTTCCTCCCTGCGCTACTTTACTGCCACCCTGCTTCTGCCCTTCAGCCCTGAGGGCCCAGGGCCAGCCCAGCTGCCATCTCACCATCCAGCAGGGGGACCTGCCCTAACCCCCTGCCACCACACCCACACACACAGCCCTGCACACACTCCTGGGCTCCCCTGCCTGCAGCCTGCCTCTCAAACAGTCTCCTTCTGCCCCCTAGCCCCCTTACAGCCTCTGCCACGGACCCCCACAGACACCTGGGCATGAGCAGTGCAGACATGCAAACAGCTCCCCTCGCCCCCACTCCAGTTGCTCCAAGGTTGTCAAGAGTCTTTTTTTCATGCTGTAGGGGAGGGAGTTGAGACAGTCCAATGTCCTGGGGAGCAAGAACTGCAAACAGTCCATCTACAATGTAACATTTGGGTCTCAGGCCGCCCAATCCCTAGTGCGCTGTGCAGACCTTTGACTGGCAAAAACACCCCATCTGAGCGTGAGATCTGGCTGGGCTAGTGGCTCTTTCTGTGGACTAAGAGACAGACAGACAGAGTTTTCAGGTTCAAAACCTATACTTCCCAGAAGATGGTCATTCACTTCGGTAAAAAAAAAAAAAAAAAAAAAAAAAAAAAGGCGTTTTATTTTTTTTCCCCCTGCCTGGGTAACCTGTCTCCTGCCTGTTTCAAAGTGAAAAAAGGGAAAAATCTTTTTTGGAGCGAAAAGGACCAAAATGCAGGCAGGTGGACTCCATGGAAGGTGGATGGGGAGTTGCTCCTGCCCTGGCACTAGAGCCCCAGCTGCTGTTCCAGGTGCTCTCTGATAACAGAGATCTCCGTGTGTCGTGTCATGACACTGTCTCCAGGACTGACCCTCAGGATAATGAGGATTCAAAACGAGGCAGGTGATACTGCCTTCAAAAGTAAATCCAGGGAGGTTTGGCGGTATGTCAGAGGGTTGAGGGCTTGTGGCGCTCACGAATAGAGGGGACAGGTGGAAGGATTTGGGGTCTGGCCCCCAGACCGCCACCTGCAGGGGAGTCGCTTTACAGGGGGTGAAGCAGGTCTTTAGGAGCTCTATCTTTCTCTCCCACCCTGTATTTCCTCTGCTCTCTCCTTTTGTGTCTGTCAGATGCAAGGTCAGTAACAACAACAACAACAACAAAAACAATAACCACCACAGTGACCAAGCAACAAGGGCAGCGAAAGGGGAACAAATGGAGTGCAGGAGCTGTGGATTATTCGTGGCGTAGGCACTCAGCTGTGGCAATAACCCCTTGAGGCAATCAATCCATACATGAAGATGTAATACAGGTAACAGAGACGTATATGTCCCTGTGTGTTTCCACTGAGTTAATGTAAATGCACTTTTATTGACTTCTTCATTTATTTATTACCTTGCCAGGAGAATTTCTTTTCATTGCTAAAAAAAAGTGTCCCATCAAGGGTAGCAGGTGGTGCCACACCCAGTTAAGCACTAATGTTACAATGCAGGAGGACTGGGCTTCAACACCCTGGTTCCCACATGCCAGGGGAAATCTTTACAGGTGGTGCGGAAGTGCTGCAGTTGTCTCTCTCTGTGTCTCAAACTCTCTCTACCTCCCTTCCCTCTCAATTCCTGTCTATTTATTCCAGTGAATAATCAAGAAAATAGAAAGTAAAAAAAGAAAAAGGAAAAGGAAATATTCCACGACTTCAAATGGGCTACTCAGGACAATGCTTTCCTTGTTAAGATCCTCACAGCATTCCATATGCAGAAAGGCAAAGACGCCATGTATTTTTTAACCCAGTTTTTATATTTATTTATTTTTTTATTTAGGTGCTTATTCATTTTTGTTATTGATGAATTAATGTTTTACATTTGACATTGACTAAGGATCTGACACCAGCGGACTCCAGTACCCCTATATGGTACTCTGCCTCTACAAAACCCATCCATTGACCTGTCCATCCATCCATCCACCCATACATCTATCCATCCATTCATCCATCCATCCATCCATCCTTCCATCCATCCATCCATCCACCAGTCAACCAAGCTAAGTACAAAAGGAGATCTCTCCTTGAATGGTGAGGAGAAACAACGATGCATAGGTAGGTTGCAAAGGCCCAGTTTGGCTGAATAGGGCAGAGGGGCTGAACCTGGGAATGTGTTGGGGCGTGTGGGTTTGGGTGGGATGAGCCGGAGACCCTGTGAGCTGGGTCACATTAGGGGCAGGCAGGGGGTGGAAGGGGTTGCGAACAGCTGTCACTGGAGAAGCATCACAAGTGCTGGAGCTGGTGAGCAGGGCACCTGGAAGAGAGGACAGACAAAGGAGAGAAGCAAAGTGCGGAGGAGAGGAGAGGGGAGAGGATGGTGAGGACAGGAGAGGAAAGGAGAGGACAGGATTGGAGGGGACCTGAGAAACCTACCTGGACAAAGGCAGCATACGGACATCCAGGAAGGCAGGCAGGCATGCAGGCAGCTCTGGCCTGGGCTCCCAGGATCCCGGGCGCACCTCCACCTGTCTTCTCTTGGCTGCCAGCCCTGAGGTCCCTCGTCGGTCAGCACTGTCTTCCCATCCTTCCGTCCCTCTGTGCCAGGGCCCAGGCGTCTGGGCGCTGTTGCCTGACCTAGTGGCAGGGCAGTTGGGCTGCCCAGTGCCAGTGTGGCCAGCACAGATTGCCAGGGGCTAGGACATCACAGAGGGCTCATGTGGTTGCTAGGCCATGGGGACCCCGCCCATCCAGTTGACCAGCAGCCATGACCCCCACACTGAACTTGACCTGAGGGGTGGTGGCCAGCCACCAGAGCCAGAGCCCCAGGCCAAAGCAGGTGCTGGTCGGCCGGGCCAAGGGGCTATGTGCAGATTGGTGTGTGTCTGGGCATGGGGCTGGCATCTGACAGTCCAGGGCGGGGGACCAAGGTCCGCCAGGCCCCTGTCCCACCATGTGCACTGACACACAGTCTTGCTGACTGACTGACAGTCCCCGCCCCAGAGATACCCACACCAAGTCCCTGGGTGCCCTGAGCTGCCCCTGAGGGTTGGTGGGTGCCTGCCTGGACACATGCCTCCGTAATGGAGGCCTCTATTAATCCCGTTGCCTACTGACAGCTGCCCTCCTGCCCCTCCTCCTCCTCCTACGCCTCCTCCTCCTCCTCCTCTTCCTACTCTTCCTCCTCCTCTTTCTCCTCCTCCTCCTCCACCCCCTCCTCCTCTTCCTCATCCTCAGATGGACTCACTCAGGGCCCTTGGCCTAGGCAAGCCAGGGCTGCTGCTCTGGCTTCTGCAGCTTCTATCCAGTGGGGGGGTGTAGGAATCTGTTCCTGTCAGTCCCTGATTCCTGGGACCTTCCATGCCTCCAGCTGCCCCCACTCTCTAGTCCTGACCCCTCCTCAAGGATGCCCCCTTTCCCCTTACCCTCTGTCCCCCAGCTCCCAACTAACATCTACTGTGTTCCTCCCTGCGCTACTTTACTGCCACCCTGCTTCTGCCCTTCAGCCCCGAGGGCCCAGGGCCAGCCCAGCTGCCATCTCACCATCCAGCAGGGGGACCTGCCCTAACCCCCTGCCACCACACCCACACACACAGCCCTGCACACACTCCTGGGCTCCCCTGCCTGCAGCCTGCCTCTCAAACAGTCTCCTTCTGCCCCCTAGCCCCCTTACAGCCTCTGCCACGGACCCCCACAGACACCTGGGCATGAGCAGTGCAGACATGCAAACAGCTCCCCTCGCCCCCACTCCAGTTGCTCCAAGGTTGTCAAGAGTCTTTTTTTCATGCTGTAGGGGAGGGAGTTGAGACAGTCCAATGTCCTGGGGAGCAAGAACTGCAAACAGTCCATCTACAATGTAACATTTGGGTCTCAGGCCGCCCAATCCCTAGTGCGCTGTGCAGACCTTTGACTGGCAAAAACACCCCATCTGAGCGTGAGATCTGGCTGGGCTAGTGGCTCTTTCTGTGGACTAAGAGACAGACAGACAGAGTTTTCAGGTTCAAAACCTATACTTCCCAGAAGATGGTCATTCACTTCGGTAAAAAAAAAAAAAAAAAAAAAAAAAAAAAAAAAAAAAAGGCTTTTTATTTTTTTTCCTCCTGCCTGGGTAACCTGTCTCCTGCCTGTTTCAAAGTGAAAAAAGGGAAAAATCTTTTTTGGAGCGAAAAGGACCAAAATGCAGGCAGGTGGACTCCGTGGAAGGTGGATGGGGAGTTGCTCCTGCCCTGGCACTAGAGCCCCAGCTGCTGTTCCAGGTGCTCTCTGATAACAGAGATCTCCGTGTGTCGTGTCATGACACTGTCTCCAGGACTGACCCTCAGGATAATGAGGATTCAAAACGAGGCAGGTGATACTGCCTTCAAAAGTAAATCCAGGGAGGTTTGGCGGTATGTCAGAGGGTTGAGGGCTTGTGGCGCTCACGAATAGAGGGGACAGGTGGAAGGATTTGGGGTCTGGCCCCCAGACCGCCACCTGCAGGGGAGTCGCTTTACAGGGGGTGAAGCAGGTCTTTAGGAGCTCTATCTTTCTCTCCCACCCTGTATTTCCTCTGCTCTCTCCTTTTGTGTCTGTCAGATGCAAGGTCAGTAACAACAACAACAACAACAAAAACAATAACCACCACAGTGACCAAGCAACAAGGGCAGCGAAAGGGGAACAAATGGAGTGCAGGAGCTGTGGATTATTCGTGGCGTAGGCACTCAGCTGTGGCAATAACCCCTTGAGGCAATCAATCCATACATGAAGATGTAATACAGGTAACAGAGACATATATGTCCCTGTGTGTTTCCACTGAGTTAATGTAAATGCACTTTTATTGACTTCTTCATTTATTTATTACCTTGCCAGGAGAATTTCTTTTCATTGCTAAAAAAAAGTGTCCCATCAAGGGTAGCAGGTGGTGCCACACCCAGTTAAGCACTCATGTTACAATGCAGGAGGACTGGGCTTCAACACCCTGGTTCCCACATGCCAGGGGAAATCTTTACAGGTGGTGCGGAAGTGCTGCAGTTGTCTCTCTCTGTGTCTCAAACTCTCTCTACCTCCCTTCCCTCTCAATTCCTGTCTATTTATTCCAGTGAATAATCAAGAAAATAGAAAGTAAAAAAAGAAAAAGGAAAAGGAAATATTCCACGACTTCAAATGGGCTACTCAGGACAATGCTTTCCTTGTTAAGATCCTCACAGCATTCCATATGCAGAAAGGCAAAGACGCCATGTATTTTTTAACCCAGTTTTTATATTTATTTATTTATTTATTTAGGTGCTTATTCATTTTTGTTATTGATGAATTAATGTTTTACATTTGACATTGACTAAGGATCTGACACCAGCGGACTCCAGTACCCCTATATGGTACTCTGCCTCTACAAAACCCATCCATTGACCTGTCCATCCATCCATCCACCCATACATCTATCCATCCATTCATCCATCCATCCATCCATCCTTCCATCCATCCATCCATCCACCAGTCAACCAAGCTAAGTACAAAAGGAGATCTCTCCTTGAATGGTGAGGAGAAACAACGATGCATAGGTAGGTTGCAAAGGCCCAGTTTGGCTGAATAGGGCAGAGGGGCTGAACCTGGGAATGTGTTGGGGCGTGTGGGTTTGGGTGGGATGAGCCGGAGACCCTGTGAGCTGGGTCACATTAGGGGCAGGCAGGGGGTGGAAGGGGTTGCGAACAGCTGTCACTGGAGAAGCATCACAAGTGCTGGAGCTGGTGAGCAGGGCACCTGGAAGAGAGGACAGACAAAGGAGAGAAGCAAAGTGCGGAGGAGAGGAGAGGGGAGAGGATGGTGAGGACAGGAGAGGACAGGAGAGGACAGGATTGGAGGGGACCTGAGAAACCTACCTGGACAAAGGCAGCATACGGACATCCAGGAAGGCAGGCAGGCATGCAGGCAGCTCTGGCCTGGGCTCCCAGGATCCCGGGCGCACCTCCACCTGTCTTCTCTTGGCTGCCAGCCCTGAGGTCCCTCGTCGGTCAGCACTGTCTTCCCATCCTTCCGTCCCTCTGTGCCAGGGCCCAGGCGTCTGGGCGCTGTTGCCTGACCTAGTGGCAGGGCAGTTGGGCTGCCCAGTGCCAGTGTGGCCAGCACAGATTGCCAGGGGCTAGGACATCACAGAGGGCTCATGTGGTTGCTAGGCCATGGGGACCCCGCCCATCCAGTTGACCAGCAGCCATGACCCCCACGCTGAACTTGACCTGAGGGGTGGTGGCCAGCCACCAGAGCCAGAGCCCCAGGCCAAAGCAGGTGCTGGTCGGCCGGGCCAAGGGGCTATGTGCAGATTGGTGTGTGTCTGGGCATGGGGCTGGCATCTGACAGTCCAGGGCGGGGGACCAAGGTCCGCCAGGCCCCTGTCCCACCATGTGCACTGACACACAGTCTTGCTGACTGACTGACAGTCCCCGCCCCAGAGATACCCACACCAAGTCCCTGGGTGCCCTGAGCTGCCCCTGAGGGTTGGTGGGTGCCTGCCTGGACACATGCCTCCGTAATGGAGGCCTCTATTAATCCCGTTGCCTACTGACAGCTGCCCTCCTGCCCCTCCTCCTCCTCCTACGCCTCCTCCTCCTCCTCCTCTTCCTACTCTTCCTCCTCCTCTTTCTCCTCCTCCTCCTCCACCCCCTCCTCCTCTTCCTCATCCTCAGATGGACTCACTCAGGGCCCTTGGCCTAGGCAAGCCAGGGCTGCTGCTCTGGCTTCTGCAGCTTCTATCCAGTGGGGGGGTGTAGGAATCTGTTCCTGTCAGTCCCTGATTCCTGGGACCTTCCATGCCTCCAGCTGCCCCCACTCTCTAGTCCTGACCCCTCCTCAAGGATGCCCCCTTTCCCCTTACCCTCTGTCCCCCAGCTCCCAACTAACATCTACTGTGTTCCTCCCTGCGCTACTTTACTGCCACCCTGCTTCTGCCCTTCAGCCCCGAGGGCCCAGGGCCAGCCCAGCTGCCATCTCACCATCCAGCAGGGGGACCTGCCCTAACCCCCTGCCACCACACCCACACACACAGCCCTACACACACTCCTGGGCTCCCCTGCCTGCAGCCTGCCTCTCAAACAGTCTCCTTCTGCCCCCTAGCCCCCTTACAGCCTCTGCCACGGACCCCCACAGACACCTGGGCATGAGCAGTGCAGACATGCAAACAGCTCCCCTCGCCCCCACTCCAGTTGCTCCAAGGTTGTCAAGAGTCTTTTTTTCATGCTGTAGGGGAGGGAGTTGAGACAGTCCAATGTCCTGGGGAGCAAGAACTGCAAACAGTCCATCTACAATGTAACATTTGGGTCTCAGGCCGCCCAATCCCTAGTGCGCTGTGCAGACCTTTGACTGGCAAAAACACCCCATCTGAGCGTGAGATCTGGCTGGGCTAGTGGCTCTTTCTGTGGACTAAGAGACAGACAGACAGAGTTTTCAGGTTCAAAACCTATACTTCCCAGAAGATGGTCATTCACTTCGGTAAAAAAAAAAAAAAAAAAAAAAAAAAAAAAAAAAAAGGCTTTTTATTTTTTTTCCCCCTGCCTGGGTAACCTGTCTCCTGCCTGTTTCAAAGTGAAAAAAGGGAAAAATCTTTTTTGGAGGGAAAAGGACCAAAATGCAGGCAGGTGGACTCCGTGGAAGGTGGATGGGGAGTTGCTCCTGCCCTGGCACTAGAGCCCCAGCTGCTGTTCCAGGTGCTCTCTGATAACAGAGATCTCCGTGTGTCGTGTCATGACACTGTCATCAGGACTGACCCTCAGGATAATGAGGATTCAAAACGAGGCAGGTGATACTGCCTTCAAAAGTAAATCCAGGGAGGTTTGGCGGTATGTCAGAGGGTTAAGGGCTTGTGGCGCTCACGAATAGAGGGGACAGGTGGAAGGATTTGGGGTCTGGCCCCCAGACCGCCACCTGCAGGGGAGTCGCTTTACAGGGGGTGAAGCAGGTCTTTAGGAGCTCTATCTTTCTCTCCCACCCTGTATTTCCTCTGCTCTCTCCTTTTGTGTCTGTCAGATGCAAGGTCAGTAACAACAACAACAACAACAACAAAAACAATAACCACCACAGTGACCAAGCAACAAGGGCAGCGAAAGGGGAACAAATGGAGTGCAGGAGCTGTGGATTATTCGTGGCGTAGGCACTCAGCTGTGGCAATAACCCCTTGAGGCAATCAATCCATACATGAAGATGTAATACAGGTAACAGAGACGTATATGTCCCTGTGTGTTTCCACTGAGTTAATGTAAATGCACTTTTATTGACTTCTTCATTTATTTATTACCTTGCCAGGAGAATTTCTTTTCATTGCTAAAAAAAAGTGTCCCATCAAGGGTAGCAGGTGGTGCCACACCCAGTTAAGCACTCATGTTACAATGCAGGAGGACTGGGCTTCAACACCCTGGTTCCCACATGCCAGGGGAAATCTTTACAGGTGGTGCGGAAGTGCTGCAGTTGTCTCTCTCTGTGTCTCAAACTCTCTCTACCTCCCTTCCCTCTCAATTCCTGTCTATTTATTCCAGTGAATAATCAAGAAAATAGAAAGTAAAAAAAGAAAAAGGAAAAGGAAATATTCCACGACTTCAAATGGGCTACTCAGGACAATGCTTTCCTTGTTAAGATCCTCACAGCATTCCATATGCAGAAAGGCAAAGACGCCATGTATTTTTTAACCCAGTTTTTATATTTATTTATTTATTTATTTTTTTAGGTGCTTATTCATTTTTGTTATTGATGAATTAATGTTTTACATTTGACATTGACTAAGGATCTGACACCAGCGGACTCCAGTACCCCTATATGGTACTCTGCCTCTACAAAACCCATCCATTGACCTGTCCATCCATCCATCCATCCACCCATACATCTATCCATCCATTCATCCATCCATCCATCCATCCTTCCATCCATCCATCCATCCACCAGTCAACCAAGCTAAGTACAAAAGGAGATCTCTCCTTGAATGGTGAGGAGAAACAACGATGCATAGGTAGGTTGCAAAGGCCCAGTTTGGCTGAATAGGGCAGAGGGGCTGAACCTGGGAATGTGTTGGGGCGTGTGGGTTTGGGTGGGATGAGCCGGAGACCCTGTGAGCTGGGTCACATTAGGGGCAGGCAGGGGGTGGAAGGGGTTGCGAACAGCTGTCACTGGAGAAGCATCACAAGTGCTGGAGCTGGTGAGCAGGGCACCTGGAAGAGAGGACAGACAAAGGAGAGAAGCAAAGTGCGGAGGAGAGGAGAGGGGAGAGGATGGTGAGGACAGGAGAGGACAGGAGAGGACAGGATTGGAGGGGACCTGAGAAACCTACCTGGACAAAGGCGGCATACGGATATCCAGGAAGGCAGGCAGGCATGCAGGCAGCTCTGGCCTGGGCTCCCAGGATCCCGGGCGCACCTCCACCTGTCTTCTCTTGGCTGCCAGCCCTGAGGTCCCTCGTCGGTCAGCACTGTCTTCCCATCCTTCCGTCCCTCTGTGCCAGGGCCCAGGCGTCTGGGCGCTGTTGCCTGACCTAGTGGCAGGGCAGTTGGGCTGCCCAGTGCCAGTGTGGCCAGCACAGATTGCCAGGGGCTAGGACATCACAGAGGGCTCATGTGGTTGCTAGGCCATGGGGACCCCGCCCATCCAGTTGACCAGCAGCCATGACCCCCACGCTGAACTTGACCTGAGGGGTGGTGGCCAGCCACCAGAGCCAGAGCCCCAGGCCAAAGCAGGTGCTGGTCGGCCGGGCCAAGGGGCTATGTGCAGATTGGTGTGTGTCTGGGCATGGGGCTGGCATCTGACAGTCCAGGGCGGGGGACCAAGGTCCGCCAGGCCCCTGTCCCACCATGTGCACTGACACACAGTCTTGCTGACTGACTGACAGTCCCCGCCCCAGAGATACCCACACCAAATCCCTGGGTGCCCTGAGCTGCCCCTGAGGGTTGGTGGGTGCCTGCCTGGACACATGCCTCCGTAATGGAGGCCTCTATTAATCCCGTTGCCTACTGACAGCTGCCCTCCTGCCCCTCCTCCTCCTCCTACGCCTCCTCCTCCTCCTCTTCCTACTCTTCCTCCTCCTCTTTCTCCTCCTCCTCCTCCACCCCCTCCTCCTCTTCCTCATCCTCAGATGGACTCACTCAGGGCCCTTGGCCTAGGCAAGCCAGGGCTGCTGCTCTGGCTTCTGCAGCTTCTATCCAGTGGGGGGGTGTAGGAATCTGTTCCTGTCAGTCCCTGATTCCTGGGACCTTCCATGCCTCCAGCTGCCCCCACTCTCTAGTCCTGACCCCTCCTCAAGGATGCCCCCTTTCCCCTTACCCTCTGTCCCCCAGCTCCCAACTAACATCTACTGTGTTCCCAACTAACATCTACTGCGCTACTTTACTGCCACCCTGCTTCTGCCCTTCAGCCCCGAGGGCCCAGGGCCAGCCCAGCTGCCATCTCACCATCCAGCAGGGGGACCTGCCCTAACCCCCTGCCACCACACCCACACACACAGCCCTGCACACACTCCTGGGCTCCCCTGCCTGCAGCCTGCCTCTCAAACAGTCTCCTTCTGCCCCCTAGCCCCCTTACAGCCTCTGCCACGGACCCCCACAGACACCTGGGCATGAGCAGTGCAGACATGCAAACAGCTCCCCTCGCCCCCACTCCAGTTGCTCCAAGGTTGTCAAGAGTCTTTTTTTCATGCTGTAGGGGAGGGAGTTGAGACAGTCCAATGTCCTGGGGAGCAAGAACTGCAAACAGTCCATCTACAATGTAACATTTGGGTCTCAGGCCGCCCAATCCCTAGTGCGCTGTGCAGACCTTTGACTGGCAAAAACACCCCATCTGAGCGTGAGATCTGGCTGGGCTAGTGGCTCTTTCTGTGGACTAAGAGACAGACAGACAGAGTTTTCAGGTTCAAAACCTATACTTCCCAGAAGATGGTCATTCACTTCGGTAAAAAAAAAAAAAAAAAAAAAAAAAAAAAAGGCTTTTTATTTTTTTTCCTCCTGCCTGGGTAACCTGTCTCCTGCCTGTTTCAAAGTGAAAAAAGGGAAAAATCTTTTTTGGAGCGAAAAGGACCAAAATGCAGGCAGGTGGACTCCGTGGAAGGTGGATGGGGAGTTGCTCCTGCCCTGGCACTAGAGCCCCAGCTGCTGTTCCAGGTGCTCTCTGATAACAGAGATCTCCGTGTGTCGTGTCATGACACTGTCTCCAGGACTGACCCTCAGGATAATGAGGATTCAAAACGAGGCAGGTGATACTGCCTTCAAAAGTAAATCCAGGGAGGTTTGGCGGTATGTCAGAGGGTTGAGGGCTTGTGGCGCTCACGAATAGAGGGGACAGGTGGAAGGATTTGGGGTCTGGCCCCCAGACCGCCACCTGCAGGGGAGTCGCTTTACAGGGGGTGAAGCAGGTCTTTAGGAGCTCTATCTTTCTCTCCCACCCTGTATTTCCTCTGCTCTCTCCTTTTGTGTCTGTCAGATGCAAGGTCAGTAACAACAACAACAACAACAAAAACAATAACCACCACAGTGACCAAGCAACAAGGGCAGCGAAAGGGGAACAAATGGAGTGCAGGAGCTGTGGATTATTCGTGGCGTAGGCACTCAGCTGTGGCAATAACCCCTTGAGGCAATCAATCCATACATGAAGATGTAATACAGGTAACAGAGACGTATATGTCCCTGTGTGTTTCCACTGAGTTAATGTAAATGCACTTTTATTGACTTCTTCATTTATTTATTACCTTGCCAGGAGAATTTCTTTTCATTGCTAAAAAAAAGTGTCCCATCAAGGGTAGCAGGTGGTGCCACACCCAGTTAAGCACTCATGTTACAATGCAGGAGGACTGGGCTTCAACACCCTGGTTCCCACATGCCAGGGGAAATCTTTACAGGTGGTGCGGAAGTGCTGCAGTTGTCTCTCTCTGTGTCTCAAACTCTCTCTACCTCCCTTCCCTCTCAATTCCTGTCTATTTATTCCAGTGAATAATCAAGAAAATAGAAAGTAAAAAAAGAAAAAGGAAAAGGAAATATTCCACGACTTCAAATGGGCTACTCAGGACAATGCTTTCCTTGTTAAGATCCTCACAGCATTCCATATGCAGAAAGGCAAAGACGCCATGTATTTTTTAACCCAGTTTTTATATTTATTTATTTATTTATTTATTTAGGTGCTTATTCATTTTTGTTATTGATGAATTAATGTTTTACATTTGACATTGACTAAGGATCTGACACCAGCGGACTCCAGTACCCCTATATGGTACTCTGCCTCTACAAAACCCATCCATTGACCTGTCCATCCATCCATCCATCCACCCATACATCTATCCATCCATTCATCCATCCATCCATCCATCCTTCCATCCATCCATCCATCCACCAGTCAACCAAGCTAAGTACAAAAGGAGATCTCTCCTTGAATGGTGAGGAGAAACAACGATGCATAGGTAGGTTGCAAAGGCCCAGTTTGGCTGAATAGGGCAGAGGGGCTGAACCTGGGAATGTGTTGGGGCGTGTGGGTTTGGGTGGGATGAGCCGGAGACCCTGTGAGCTGGGTCACATTAGGGGCAGGCAGGGGGTGGAAGGGGTTGCGAACAGCTGTCACTGGAGAAGCATCACAAGTGCTGGAGCTGGTGAGCAGGGCACCTGGAAGAGAGGACAGACAAAGGAGAGAAGCAAAGTGCGGAGGAGAGGAGAGGGGAGAGGATGGTGAGGACAGGAGAGGACAGGAGAGGACAGGATTGGAGGGGACCTGAGAAACCTACCTGGACAAAGGCGGCATACGGACATCCAGGAAGGCAGGCAGGCATGCAGGCAGCTCTGGCCTGGGCTCCCAGGATCCCGGGCGCACCTCCACCTGTCTTCTCTTGGCTGCCAGCCCTGAGGTCCCTCGTCGGTCAGCACTGTCTTCCCATCCTTCCGTCCCTCTGTGCCAGGGCCCAGGCGTCTGGGCGCTGTTGCCTGACCTAGTGGCAGGGCATTTGGGCTGCCCAGTGCCAGTGTGGCCAGCACAGATTGCCAGGGGCTAGGACATCACAGAGGGCTCATGTGGTTGCTAGGCCATGGGGACCCCGCCCATCCAGTTGACCAGCAGCCATGACCCCCACGCTGAACTTGACCTGAGGGGTGGTGGCCAGCCACCAGAGCCAGAGCCCCAGGCCAAAGCAGGTGCTGGTCGGCCGGGCCAAGGGGCTATGTGCATATTGGTGTGTGTCTGGGCATGGGGCTGGCATCTGACAGTCCAGGGCGGGGGACCAAGGTCCGCCAGGCCCCTGTCCCACCATGTGCACTGACACACAGTCTTGCTGACTGACTGACAGTCCCCGCCCCAGAGATACCCACACCAAATCCCTGGGTGCCCTGAGCTGCCCCTGAGGGTTGGTGGGTGCCTGCCTGGACACATGCCTCCGTAATGGAGGCCTCTATTAATCCCGTTGCCTACTGACAGCTGCCCTCCTGCCCCTCCTCCTCCTCCTACGCCTCCTCCTCCTCCTCTTCCTACTCTTCCTCCTCCTCTTTCTCCTCCTCCTCCTCCACCCCCTCCTCCTCTTCCTCATCCTCAGATGGACTCACTCAGGGCCCTTGGCCTAGGCAAGCCAGGGCTGCTGCTCTGGCTTCTGCAGCTTCTATCCAGTGGGGGGGTGTAGGAATCTGTTCCTGTCAGTCCCTGATTCCTGGGACCTTCCATGCCTCCAGCTGCCCCCACTCTCTAGTCCTGACCCCTCCTCAAGGATGCCCCCTTTCCCCTTACCCTCTGTCCCCCAGCTCCCAACTAACATCTACTGTGTTCCTCCCTGCGCTACTTTACTGCCACCCTGCTTCTGCCCTTCAGCCCCGAGGGCCCAGGGCCAGCCCAGCTGCCATCTCACCATCCAGCAGGGGGACCTGCCCTAACCCCCTGCCACCACACCCACACACACAGCCCTGCACACACTCCTGGGCTCCCCTGCCTGCAGCCTGCCTCTCAAACAGTCTCCTTCTGCCCCCTAGCCCCCTTACAGCCTCTGCCACGGACCCCCACAGACACCTGGGCATGAGCAGTGCAGACATGCAAACAGCTCCCCTCGCCCCCACTCCAGTTGCTCCAAGGTTGTCAAGAGTCTTTTTTTCATGCTGTAGGGGAGGGAGTTGAGACAGTCCAATGTCCTGGGGAGCAAGAACTGCAAACAGTCCATCTACAATGTAACATTTGGGTCTCAGGCCGCCCAATCCCTAGTGCGCTGTGCAGACCTTTGACTGGCAAAAACACCCCATCTGAGCGTGAGATCTGGCTGGGCTAGTGGCTCTTTCTGTGGACTAAGAGACAGACAGACAGAGTTTTCAGGTTCAAAACCTATACTTCCCAGAAGATGGTCATTCACTTGGGTAAAAAAAAAAAAAAAAAAAAAAAAAAAGGCTTTTTATTTTTTTTCCTCCTGCCTGGGTAACCTGTCTCCTGCCTGTTTCAAAGTGAAAAAAGGGAAAAATCTTTTTTGGAGCGAAAAGGACCAAAATGCAGGCAGGTGGACTCCGTGGAAGGTGGATGGGGAGTTGCTCCTGCCCTGGCACTAGAGCCCCAGCTGCTGTTCCAGGTGCTCTCTGATAACAGAGATCTCCGTGTGTCGTGTCATGACACTGTCTCCAGGACTGACCCTCAGGATAATGAGGATTCAAAACGAGGCAGGTGATACTGCCTTCAAAAGTAAATCCAGGGAGGTTTGGCGGTATGTCAGAGGGTTGAGGGCTTGTGGCGCTCACGAATAGAGGGGACAGGTGGAAGGATTTGGGGTCTGGCCCCCAGACCGCCACCTGCAGGGGAGTCGCTTTACAGGGGGTGAAGCAGGTCTTTAGGAGCTCTATCTTTCTCTCCCACCCTGTATTTCCTCTGCTCTCTCCTTTTGTGTCTGTCAGATGCAAGGTCAGTAACAACAACAACAACAACAAAAACAATAACCACCACAGTGACCAAGCAACAAGGGCAGCGAAAGGGGAACAAATGGAGTGTAGGAGCTGTGGATTATTCGTGGCGTAGGCACTCAGCTGTGGCAATAACCCCTTGAGGCAATCAATCCATACATGAAGATGTAATACAGGTAACAGAGACGTATATGTCCCTGTGTGTTTCCACTGAGTTAATGTAAATGCACTTTTATTGACTTCTTCATTTATTTATTACCTTGCCAGGAGAATTTCTTTTCATTGCTAAAAAAAAGTGTCCCATCAAGGGTAGCAGGTGGTGCCACACCCAGTTAAGCACTCATGTTACAATGCAGGAGGACTGGGCTTCAACACCCTGGTTCCCACATGCCAGGGGAAATCTTTACAGGTGGTGCGGAAGTGCTGCAGTTGTCTCTCTCTGTGTCTCAAACTCTCTCTACCTCCCTTCCCTCTCAATTCCTGTCTATTTATTCCAGTGAATAATCAAGAAAATAGAAAGTAAAAAAAGAAAAAGGAAAAGGAAATATTCCACGACTTCAAATGGGCTACTCAGGACAATGCTTTCCTTGTTAAGATCCTCACAGCATTCCATATGCAGAAAGGCAAAGACGCCATGTATTTTTTAACCCAGTTTTTATATTTATTTATTTATTTATTTATTTAGGTGCTTATTCATTTTTGTTATTGATGAATTAATGTTTTACATTTGACATTGACTAAGGATCTGACACCAGCGGACTCCAGTACCCCTATATGGTACTCTGCCTCTACAAAACCCATCCATTGACCTGTCCATCCATCCATCCATCCACCCATACATCTATCCATCCATTCATCCATCCATCCATCCATCCTTCCATCCATCCATCCATCCACCAGTCAACCAAGCTAAGTACAAAAGGAGATCTCTCCTTGAATGGTGAGGAGAAACAACGATGCATAGGTAGGTTGCAAAGGCCCAGTTTGGCTGAATAGGGCAGAGGGGCTGAACCTGGGAATGTGTTGGGGCGTGTGGGTTTGGGTGGGATGAGCCGGAGACCCTGTGAGCTGGGTCACATTAGGGGCAGGCAGGGGGTGGAAGGGGTTGCGAACAGCTGTCACTGGAGAAGCATCAAAAGTGCTGGAGCTGGTGAGCAGGGCACCTGGAAGAGAGGAAAGACAAAGGAGAGAAGCAAAGTGCGGAGGAGAGGAGAGGGGAGAGGATGGTGAGGACAGGAGAGGACAGGAGAGGACAGGATTGGAGGGGACCTGAGAAACCTACCTGGACAAAGGCGGCATACGGACATCCAGGAAGGCAGGCAGGCATGCAGGCAGCTCTGGCCTGGGCTCCCAGGATCCCGGGCGCACCTCCACCTGTCTTCTCTTGGCTGCCAGCCCTGAGGTCCCTCGTCGGTCAGCACTGTCTTCCCATCCTTCCGTCCCTCTGTGCCAGGGCCCAGGCGTCTGGGCGCTGTTGCCTGACCTAGTGGCAGGGCAGTTGGGCTGCCCAGTGCCAGTGTGGCCAGCACAGATTGCCAGGGGCTAGGACATCACAGAGGGCTCATGTGGTTGCTAGGCCATGGGGACCCCGCCCATCCAGTTGACCAGCAGCCATGACCCCCACGCTGAACTTGACCTGAGGGGTGGTGGCCAGCCACCAGAGCCAGAGCCCCAGGCCAAAGCAGGTGCTGGTCGGCCGGGCCAAGGGGCTATGTGCAGATTGGTGTGTGTCTGGGCATGGGGCTGGCATCTGACAGTCCAGGGCGGGGGACCAAGGTCCGCCAGGCCCCTGTCCCACCATGTGCACTGACACACAGTCTTGCTGACTGACTGACAGTCCCCGCCACAGAGATACCCACACCAAATCCCTGGGTGCCCTGAGCTGCCCCTGAGGGTTGGTGGGTGCCTGCCTGGACACATGCCTCCGTAATGGAGGCCTCTATTAATCCCGTTGCCTACTGACAGCTGCCCTCCTGCCCCTCCTCCTCCTCCTACGCCTCCTCCTCCTCCTCTTCCTACTCTTCCTCCTCCTCTTTCTCCTCCTCCTCCTCCACCCCCTCCTCCTCTTCCTCATCCTCAGATGGACTCACTCAGGGCCCTTGGCCTAGGCAAGCCAGGGCTGCTGCTCTGGCTTCTGCAGCTTCTATCCAGTGGGGGGGTGTAGGAATCTGTTCCTGTCAGTCCCTGATTCCTGGGACCTTCCATGCCTCCAGCTGCCCCCACTCTCTAGTCCTGACCCCTCCTCAAGGATGCCCCCTTTCCCCTTACCCTCTGTCCCCCAGCTCCCAACTAACATCTACTGTGTTCCCAACTAACATCTACTGCGCTACTTTACTGCCACCCTGCTTCTGCCCTTCAGCCCCGAGGGCCCAGGGCCAGCCCAGCTGCCATCTCACCATCCAGCAGGGGGACCTGCCCTAACCCCCTGCCACCACACCCACACACACAGCCCTGCACACACTCCTGGGCTCCCCTGCCTGCAGCCTGCCTCTCAAACAGTCTCCTTCTGCCCCCTAGCCCCCTTACAGCCTCTGCCACGGACCCCCACAGACACCTGGGCATGAGCAGTGCAGACATGCAAACAGCTCCCCTCGCCCCCACTCCAGTTGCTCCAAGGTTGTCAAGAGTCTTTTTTTCATGCTGTAGGGGAGGGAGTTGAGACAGTCCAATGTCCTGGGGAGCAAGAACTGCAAACAGTCCATCTACAATGTAACATTTGGGTCTCAGGCCGCCCAATCCCTAGTGCGCTGTGCAGACCTTTGACTGGCAAAAACACCCCATCTGAGCGTGAGATCTGGCTGGGCTAGTGGCTCTTTCTGTGGACTAAGAGACAGACAGACAGAGTTTTCAGGTTCAAAACCTATACTTCCCAGAAGATGGTCATTCACTTCGGTAAAAAAAAAAAAAAAAAAAAAAAAAAAAAGGCTTTTTATTTTTTTTCCTCCTGCCTGGGTAACCTGTCTCCTGCCTGTTTCAAAGTGAAAAAAGGGAAAAATCTTTTTTGGAGCGAAAAGGACCAAAATGCAGGCAGGTGGACTCCGTGGAAGGTGGATGGGGAGTTGCTCCTGCCCTGGCACTAGAGCCCCAGCTGCTGTTCCAGGTGCTCTCTGATAACAGAGATCTCCGTGTGTCGTGTCATGACACTGTCTCCAGGACTGACCCTCAGGATAATGAGGATTCAAAACGAGGCAGGTGATACTGCCTTCAAAAGTAAATCCAGGGAGGTTTGGCGGTATGTCAGAGGGTTGAGGGCTTGTGGCGCTCACGAATAGAGGGGACAGGTGGAAGGATTTGGGGTCTGGCCCCCAGACCGCCACCTGCAGGGGAGTCGCTTTACAGGGGGTGAAGCAGGTCTTTAGGAGCTCTATCTTTCTCTCCCACCCTGTATTTCCTCTGCTCTCTCCTTTTGTGTCTGTCAGATGCAAGGTCAGTAACAACAACAACAACAACAAAAACAATAACCACCACAGTGACCAAGCAACAAGGGCAGCGAAAGGGGAACAAATGGAGTGCAGGAGCTGTGGATTATTCGTGGCGTAGGCACTCAGCTGTGGCAATAACCCCTTGAGGCAATCAATCCATACATGAAGATGTAATACAGGTAACAGAGACGTATATGTCCCTGTGTGTTTCCACTGAGTTAATGTAAATGCACTTTTATTGACTTCTTCATTTATTTATTACCTTGCCAGGAGAATTTCTTTTCATTGCTAAAAAAAAGTGTCCCATCAAGGGTAGCAGGTGGTGCCACACCCAGTTAAGCACTCATGTTACAATGCAGGAGGACTGGGCTTCAACACCCTGGTTCCCACATGCCAGGGGAAATCTTTACAGGTGGTGCGGAAGTGCTGCAGTTGTCTCTCTCTGTGTCTCAAACTCTCTCTACCTCCCTTCCCTCTCAATTCCTGTCTATTTATTCCAGTGAATAATCAAGAAAATAGAAAGTAAAAAAAGAAAAAGGAAAAGGAAATATTCCACGACTTCAAATGGGCTACTCAGGACAATGCTTTCCTTGTTAAGATCCTCACAGCATTCCATATGCAGAAAGGCAAAGACGCCATGTATTTTTTAACCCAGTTTTTATATTTATTTATTTATTTATTTATTTAGGTGCTTATTCATTTTTGTTATTGATGAATTAATGTTTTACATTTGACATTGACTAAGGATCTGACACCAGCGGACTCCAGTACCCCTATATGGTACTCTGCCTCTACAAAACCCATCCATTGACCTGTCCATCCATCCATCCATCCACCCATACATCTATCCATCCATTCATCCATCCATCCATCCATCCTTCCATCCATCCATCCATCCACCAGTCAACCAAGCTAAGTACAAAAGGAGATCTCTCCTTGAATGGTGAGGAGAAACAACGATGCATAGGTAGGTTGCAAAGGCCCAGTTTGGCTGAATAGGGCAGAGGGGCTGAACCTGGGAATGTGTTGGGGCGTGTGGGTTTGGGTGGGATGAGCCGGAGACCCTGTGAGCTGGGTCACATTAGGGGCAGGCAGGGGGTGGAAGGGGTTGCGAACAGCTGTCACTGGAGAAGCATCACAAGTGCTGGAGCTGGTGAGCAGGGCACCTGGAAGAGAGGACAGACAAAGGAGAGAAGCAAAGTGCGGAGGAGAGGAGAGGGGAGAGGATGGTGAGGACAGGAGAGGACAGGAGAGGACAGGATTGGAGGGGACCTGAGAAACCTACCTGGACAAAGGCGGCATACGGACATCCAGGAAGGCAGGCAGGCATGCAGGCAGCTCTGGCCTGGGCTCCCAGGATCCCGGGCGCACCTCCACCTGTCTTCTCTTGGCTGCCAGCCCTGAGGTCCCTCGTCGGTCAGCACTGTCTTCCCATCCTTCCGTCCCTCTGTGCCAGGGCCCAGGCGTCTGGGCGCTGTTGCCTGACCTAGTGGCAGGGCAGTTGGGCTGCCCAGTGCCAGTGTGGCCAGCACAGATTGCCAGGGGCTAGGACATCACAGAGGGCTCATGTGGTTGCTAGGCCATGGGGACCCCGCCCATCCAGTTGACCAGCAGCCATGACCCCCACGCTGAACTTGACCTGAGGGGTGGTGGCCAGCCACCAGAGCCAGAGCCCCAGGCCAAAGCAGGTGCTGGTCGGCCGGGCCAAGGGGCTATGTGCAGATTGGTGTGTGTCTGGGCATGGGGCTGGCATCTGACAGTCCAGGGCGGGGGACCAAGGTCCGCCAGGCCCCTGTCCCACCATGTGCACTGACACACAGTCTTGCTGACTGACTGACAGTCCCCGCCCCAGAGATACCCACACCAAATCCCTGGGTGCCCTGAGCTGCCCCTGAGGGTTGGTGGGTGCCTGCCTGGACACATGCCTCCGTAATGGAGGCCTCTATTAATCCCGTTGCCTACTGACAGCTGCCCTCCTGCCCCTCCTCCTCCTCCTACGCCTCCTCCTCCTCCTCTTCCTACTCTTCCTCCTCCTCTTTCTCCTCCTCCTCCTCCACCCCCTCCTCCTCTTCCTCATCCTCAGATGGACTCACTCAGGGCCCTTGGCCTAGGCAAGCCAGGGCTGCTGCTCTGGCTTCTGCAGCTTCTATCCAGTGGGGGGGTGTAGGAATCTGTTCCTGTCAGTCCCTGATTCCTGGGACCTTCCATGCCTCCAGCTGCCCCCACTCTCTAGTCCTGACCCCTCCTCAAGGATGCCCCCTTTCCCCTTACCCTCTGTCCCCCAGCTCCCAACTAACATCTACTGTGTTCCTCCCTGCGCTACTTTACTGCCACCCTGCTTCTGCCCTTCAGCCCCGAGGGCCCAGGGCCAGCCCAGCTGCCATCTCACCATCCAGCAGGGGGACCTGCCCTAACCCCCTGCCACCACACCCACACACACAGCCCTGCACACACTCCTGGGCTCCCCTGCCTGCAGCCTGCCTCTCAAACAGTCTCCTTCTGCCCCCTAGCCCCCTTACAGCCTCTGCCACGGACCCCCACAGACACCTGGGCATGAGCAGTGCAGACATGCAAACAGCTCCCCTCGCCCCCACTCCAGTTGCTCCAAGGTTGTCAAGAGTCTTTTTTTCATGCTGTAGGGGAGGGAGTTGAGACAGTCCAATGTCCTGGGGAGCAAGAACTGCAAACAGTCCATCTACAATGTAACATTTGGGTCTCAGGCCGCCCAATCCCTAGTGCGCTGTGCAGACCTTTGACTGGCAAAAACACCCCATCTGAGCGTGAGATCTGGCTGGGCTAGTGGCTCTTTCTGTGGACTAAGAGACAGACAGACAGAGTTTTCAGGTTCAAAACCTATACTTCCCAGAAGATGGTCATTCACTTGGGTAAAAAAAAAAAAAAAAAAAAAAAAAAAGGCTTTTTATTTTTTTTCCTCCTGCCTGGGTAACCTGTCTCCTGCCTGTTTCAAAGTGAAAAAAGGGAAAAATCTTTTTTGGAGCGAAAAGGACCAAAATGCAGGCAGGTGGACTCCGTGGAAGGTGGATGGGGAGTTGCTCCTGCCCTGGCACTAGAGCCCCAGCTGCTGTTCCAGGTGCTCTCTGATAACAGAGATCTCCGTGTGTCGTGTCATGACACTGTCTCCAGGACTGACCCTCAGGATAATGAGGATTCAAAACGAGGCAGGTGATACTGCCTTCAAAAGTAAATCCAGGGAGGTTTGGCGGTATGTCAGAGGGTTGAGGGCTTGTGGCGCTCACGAATAGAGGGGACAGGTGGAAGGATTTGGGGTCTGGCCCCCAGACCGCCACCTGCAGGGGAGTCGCTTTACAGGGGGTGAAGCAGGTCTTTAGGAGCTCTATCTTTCTCTCCCACCCTGTATTTCCTCTGCTCTCTCCTTTTGTGTCTGTCAGATGCAAGGTCAGTAACAACAACAACAACAACAAAAACAATAACCACCACAGTGACCAAGCAACAAGGGCAGCGAAAGGGGAACAAATGGAGTGTAGGAGCTGTGGATTATTCGTGGCGTAGGCACTCAGCTGTGGCAATAACCCCTTGAGGCAATCAATCCATACATGAAGATGTAATACAGGTAACAGAGACGTATATGTCCCTGTGTGTTTCCACTGAGTTAATGTAAATGCACTTTTATTGACTTCTTCATTTATTTATTACCTTGCCAGGAGAATTTCTTTTCATTGCTAAAAAAAAGTGTCCCATCAAGGGTAGCAGGTGGTGCCACACCCAGTTAAGCACTCATGTTACAATGCAGGAGGACTGGGCTTCAACACCCTGGTTCCCACATGCCAGGGGAAATCTTTACAGGTGGTGCGGAAGTGCTGCAGTTGTCTCTCTCTGTGTCTCAAACTCTCTCTACCTCCCTTCCCTCTCAATTCCTGTCTATTTATTCCAGTGAATAATCAAGAAAATAGAAAGTAAAAAAAGAAAAAGGAAAAGGAAATATTCCACGACTTCAAATGGGCTACTCAGGACAATGCTTTCCTTGTTAAGATCCTCACAGCATTCCATATGCAGAAAGGCAAAGACGCCATGTATTTTTTAACCCAGTTTTTATATTTATTTATTTATTTATTTATTTAGGTGCTTATTCATTTTTGTTATTGATGAATTAATGTTTTACATTTGACATTGACTAAGGATCTGACACCAGCGGACTCCAGTACCCCTATATGGTACTCTGCCTCTACAAAACCCATCCATTGACCTGTCCATCCATCCATCCATCCACCCATACATCTATCCATCCATTCATCCATCCATCCATCCATCCTTCCATCCATCCATCCATCCACCAGTCAACCAAGCTAAGTACAAAAGGAGATCTCTCCTTGAATGGTGAGGAGAAACAACGATGCATAGGTAGGTTGCAAAGGCCCAGTTTGGCTGAATAGGGCAGAGGGGCTGAACCTGGGAATGTGTTGGGGCGTGTGGGTTTGGGTGGGATGAGCCGGAGACCCTGTGAGCTGGGTCACATTAGGGGCAGGCAGGGGGTGGAAGGGGTTGCGAACAGCTGTCACTGGAGAAGCATCAAAAGTGCTGGAGCTGGTGAGCAGGGCACCTGGAAGAGAGGAAAGACAAAGGAGAGAAGCAAAGTGCGGAGGAGAGGAGAGGGGAGAGGATGGTGAGGACAGGAGAGGACAGGAGAGGACAGGATTGGAGGGGACCTGAGAAACCTACCTGGACAAAGGCGGCATACGGACATCCAGGAAGGCAGGCAGGCATGCAGGCAGCTCTGGCCTGGGCTCCCAGGATCCCGGGCGCACCTCCACCTGTCTTCTCTTGGCTGCCAGCCCTGAGGTCCCTCGTCGGTCAGCACTGTCTTCCCATCCTTCCGTCCCTCTGTGCCAGGGCCCAGGCGTCTGGGCGCTGTTGCCTGACCTAGTGGCAGGGCAGTTGGGCTGCCCAGTGCCAGTGTGGCCAGCACAGATTGCCAGGGGCTAGGACATCACAGAGGGCTCATGTGGTTGCTAGGCCATGGGGACCCCGCCCATCCAGTTGACCAGCAGCCATGACCCCCACGCTGAACTTGACCTGAGGGGTGGTGGCCAGCCACCAGAGCCAGAGCCCCAGGCCAAAGCAGGTGCTGGTCGGCCGGGCCAAGGGGCTATGTGCAGATTGGTGTGTGTCTGGGCATGGGGCTGGCATCTGACAGTCCAGGGCGGGGGACCAAGGTCCGCCAGGCCCCTGTCCCACCATGTGCACTGACACACAGTCTTGCTGACTGACTGACAGTCCCCGCCACAGAGATACCCACACCAAATCCCTGGGTGCCCTGAGCTGCCCCTGAGGGTTGGTGGGTGCCTGCCTGGACACATGCCTCCGTAATGGAGGCCTCTATTAATCCCGTTGCCTACTGACAGCTGCCCTCCTGCCCCTCCTCCTCCTCCTACGCCTCCTCCTCCTCCTCTTCCTACTCTTCCTCCTCCTCTTTCTCCTCCTCCTCCTCCACCCCCTCCTCCTCTTCCTCATCCTCAGATGGACTCACTCAGGGCCCTTGGCCTAGGCAAGCCAGGGCTGCTGCTCTGGCTTCTGCAGCTTCTATCCAGTGGGGGGGTGTAGGAATCTGTTCCTGTCAGTCCCTGATTCCTGGGACCTTCCATGCCTCCAGCTGCCCCCACTCTCTAGTCCTGACCCCTCCTCAAGGATGCCCCCTTTCCCCTTACCCTCTGTCCCCCAGCTCCCAACTAACATCTACTGTGTTCCCAACTAACATCTACTGCGCTACTTTACTGCCACCCTGCTTCTGCCCTTCAGCCCCGAGGGCCCAGGGCCAGCCCAGCTGCCATCTCACCATCCAGCAGGGGGACCTGCCCTAACCCCCTGCCACCACACCCACACACACAGCCCTGCACACACTCCTGGGCTCCCCTGCCTGCAGCCTGCCTCTCAAACAGTCTCCTTCTGCCCCCTAGCCCCCTTACAGCCTCTGCCACGGACCCCCACAGACACCTGGGCATGAGCAGTGCAGACATGCAAACAGCTCCCCTCGCCCCCACTCCAGTTGCTCCAAGGTTGTCAAGAGTCTTTTTTTCATGCTGTAGGGGAGGGAGTTGAGACAGTCCAATGTCCTGGGGAGCAAGAACTGCAAACAGTCCATCTACAATGTAACATTTGGGTCTCAGGCCGCCCAATCCCTAGTGCGCTGTGCAGACCTTTGACTGGCAAAAACACCCCATCTGAGCGTGAGATCTGGCTGGGCTAGTGGCTCTTTCTGTGGACTAAGAGACAGACAGACAGAGTTTTCAGGTTCAAAACCTATACTTGCCAGAAGATGGTCATTCACTTCGGTAAAAAAAAAAAAAAAAAAAAAAAAAAAAGGCTTTTTATTTTTTTTCCTCCTGCCTGGGTAACCTGTCTCCTGCCTGTTTCAAAGTGAAAAAAGGGAAAAATCTTTTTTGGAGCGAAAAGGACCAAAATGCAGGCAGGTGGACTCCGTGGAAGGTGGATGGGGAGTTGCTCCTGCCCTGGCACTAGAGCCCCAGCTGCTGTTCCAGGTGCTCTCTGATAACAGAGATCTCCGTGTGTCGTGTCATGACACTGTCTCCAGGACTGACCCTCAGGATAATGAGGATTCAAAACGAGGCAGGTGATACTGCCTTCAAAAGTAAATCCAGGGAGGTTTGGCGGTATGTCAGAGGGTTGAGGGCTTGTGGCGCTCACGAATAGAGGGGACAGGTGGAAGGATTTGGGGTCTGGCCCCCAGACCGCCACCTGCAGGGGAGTCGCTTTACAGGGGGTGAAGCAGGTCTTTAGGAGCTCTATCTTTCTCTCCCACCCTGTATTTCCTCTGCTCTCTCCTTTTGTGTCTGTCAGATGCAAGGTCAGTAACAACAACAACAACAACAAAAACAATAACCACCACAGTGACCAAGCAACAAGGGCAGCGAAAGGGGAACAAATGGAGTGCAGGAGCTGTGGATTATTCGTGGCGTAGGCACTCAGCTGTGGCAATAACCCCTTGAGGCAATCAATCCATACATGAAGATGTAATACAGGTAACAGAGACGTATATGTCCCTGTGTGTTTCCACTGAGTTAATGTAAATGCACTTTTATTGACTTCTTCATTTATTTATTACCTTGCCAGGAGAATTTCTTTTCATTGCTAAAAAAAAGTGTCCCATCAAGGGTAGCAGGTGGTGCCACACCCAGTTAAGCACTCATGTTACAATGCAGGAGGACTGGGCTTCAACACCCTGGTTCCCACATGCCAGGGGAAATCTTTACAGGTGGTGCGGAAGTGCTGCAGTTGTCTCTCTCTGTGTCTCAAACTCTCTCTACCTCCCTTCCCTCTCAATTCCTGTCTATTTATTCCAGTGAATAATCAAGAAAATAGAAAGTAAAAAAAGAAAAAGGAAAAGGAAATATTCCACGACTTCAAATGGGCTACTCAGGACAATGCTTTCCTTGTTAAGATCCTCACAGCATTCCATATGCAGAAAGGCAAAGACGCCATGTATTTTTTAACCCAGTTTTTATATTTATTTATTTATTTATTTATTTAGGTGCTTATTCATTTTTGTTATTGATGAATTAATGTTTTACATTTGACATTGACTAAGGATCTGACACCAGCGGACTCCAGTACCCCTATATGGTACTCTGCCTCTACAAAACCCATCCATTGACCTGTCCATCCATCCATCCATCCACCCATACATCTATCCATCCATTCATCCATCCATCCATCCATCCTTCCATCCATCCATCCATCCACCAGTCAACCAAGCTAAGTACAAAAGGAGATCTCTCCTTGAATGGTGAGGAGAAACAACGATGCATAGGTAGGTTGCAAAGGCCCAGTTTGGCTGAATAGGGCAGAGGGGCTGAACCTGGGAATGTGTTGGGGCGTGTGGGTTTGGGTGGGATGAGCCGGAGACCCTGTGAGCTGGGTCACATTAGGGGCAGGCAGGGGGTGGAAGGGGTTGCGAACAGCTGTCACTGGAGAAGCATCACAAGTGCTGGAGCTGGTGAGCAGGGCACCTGGAAGAGAGGACAGACAAAGGAGAGAAGCAAAGTGCGGAGGAGAGGAGAGGGGAGAGGATGGTGAGGACAGGAGAGGACAGGAGAGGACAGGATTGGAGGGGACCTGAGAAACCTACCTGGACAAAGGCGGCATACGGACATCCAGGAAGGCAGGCAGGCATGCAGGCAGCTCTGGCCTGGGCTCCCAGGATCCCGGGCGCACCTCCACCTGTCTTCTCTTGGCTGCCAGCCCTGAGGTCCCTCGTCGGTCAGCACTGTCTTCCCATCCTTCCGTCCCTCTGTGCCAGGGCCCAGGCGTCTGGGCGCTGTTGCCTGACCTAGTGGCAGGGCAGTTGGGCTGCCCAGTGCCAGTGTGGCCAGCACAGATTGCCAGGGGCTAGGACATCACAGAGGGCTCATGTGGTTGCTAGGCCATGGGGACCCCGCCCATCCAGTTGACCAGCAGCCATGACCCCCACGCTGAACTTGACCTGAGGGGTGGTGGCCAGCCACCAGAGCCAGAGCCCCAGGCCAAAGCAGGTGCTGGTCGGCCGGGCCAAGGGGCTATGTGCAGATTGGTGTGTGTCTGGGCATGGGGCTGGCATCTGACAGTCCAGGGCGGGGGACCAAGGTTCGCCAGGCCCCTGTCCCACCATGTGCACTGACACACAGTCTTGCTGACTGACTGACAGTCCCCGCCCCAGAGATACCCACACCAAATCCCTGGGTGCCCTGAGCTGCCCCTGAGGGTTGGTGGGTGCCTGCCTGGACACATGCCTCCGTAATGGAGGCCTCTATTAATCCCGTTGCCTACTGACAGCTGCCCTCCTGCCCCTCCTCCTCCTCCTACGCCTCCTCCTCCTCCTCTTCCTACTCTTCCTCCTCCTCTTTCTCCTCCTCCTCCTCCACCCCCTCCTCCTCTTCCTCATCCTCAGATGGACTCACTCAGGGCCCTTGGCCTAGGCAAGCCAGGGCTGCTGCTCTGGCTTCTGCAGCTTCTATCCAGTGGGGGGGTGTAGGAATCTGTTCCTGTCAGTCCCTGATTCCTGGGACCTTCCATGCCTCCAGCTGCCCCCACTCTCTAGTCCTGACCCCTCCTCAAGGATGCCCCCTTTCCCCTTACCCTCTGTCCCCCAGCTCCCAACTAACATCTACTGTGTTCCTCCCTGCGCTACTTTACTGCCACCCTGCTTCTGCCCTTCAGCCCCGAGGGCCCAGGGCCAGCCCAGCTGCCATCTCACCATCCAGCAGGGGGACCTGCCCTAACCCCCTGCCACCACACCCACACACACAGCCCTGCACACACTCCTGGGCTCCCCTGCCTGCAGCCTGCCTCTCAAACAGTCTCCTTCTGCCCCCTAGCCCCCTTACAGCCTCTGACACGGACCCCCACAGACACCTGGGCATGAGCAGTGCAGACATGCAAACAGCTCCCCTCGCCCCCACTCCAGTTGCTCCAAGGTTGTCAAGAGTCTTTTTTTCATGCTGTAGGGGAGGGAGTTGAGACAGTCCAATGTCCTGGGGAGCAAGAACTGCAAACAGTCCATCTACAATGGAACATTTGGGTCTCAGGCCGCCCAATCCCTAGTGCGCTGTGCAGACCTTTGACTGGCAAAAACACCCCATCTGAGCGTGAGATCTGGCTGGGCTAGTGGCTCTTTCTGTGGACTAAGAGACAGACAGACAGAGTTTTCAGGTTCAAAACCTATACTTGCCAGAAGATGGTCATTCACTTGGGTAAAAAAAAAAAAAAAAAAAAAAAAAAAAAAAAGGCTTTTTATTTTTTTTCCTCCTGCCTGGGTAACCTGTCTCCTGCCTGTTTCAAAGTGAAAAAAGGGAAAAATCTTTTTTGGAGCGAAAAGGACCAAAATGCAGGCAGGTGGACTCCGTGGAAGGTGGATGGGGAGTTGCTCCTGCCCTGGCACTAGAGCCCCAGCTGCTGTTCCAGGTGCTCTCTGATAACAGAGATCTCCGTGTGTCGTGTCATGACACTGTCTCCAGGACTGACCCTCAGGATAATGAGGATTCAAAACGAGGCAGGTGATACTGCCTTCAAAAGTAAATCCAGGGAGGTTTGGCGGTATGTCAGAGGGTTGAGGGCTTGTGGCGCTCACGAATAGAGGGGACAGGTGGAAGGATTTGGGGTCTGGCCCCCAGACCGCCACCTGCAGGGGAGTCGCTTTACAGGGGGTGAAGCAGGTCTTTAGGAGCTCTATCTTTCTCTCCCACCCTGTATTTCCTCTGCTCTCTCCTTTTGTGTCTGTCAGATGCAAGGTCAGTAACAACAACAACAACAACAAAAACAATAACCACCACAGTGACCAAGCAACAAGGGCAGCGAAAGGGGAACAAATGGAGTGTAGGAGCTGTGGATTATTCGTGGCGTAGGCACTCAGCTGTGGCAATAACCCCTTGAGGCAATCAATCCATACATGAAGATGTAATACAGGTAACAGAGACGTATATGTCCCTGTGTGTTTCCACTGAGTTAATGTAAATGCACTTTTATTGACTTCTTCATTTATTTATTACCTTGCCAGGAGAATTTCTTTTCATTGCTAAAAAAAAGTGTCCCATCAAGGGTAGCAGGTGGTGCCACACCCAGTTAAGCACTCATGTTACAATGCAGGAGGACTGGGCTTCAACACCCTGGTTCCCACATGCCAGGGGAAATCTTTACAGGTGGTGCGGAAGTGCTGCAGTTGTCTCTCTCTGTGTCTCAAACTCTCTCTACCTCCCTTCCCTCTCAATTCCTGTCTATTTATTCCAGTGAATAACCAAGAAAATAGAAAGTAAAAAAAGAAAAAGGAAAAGGAAATATTCCACGACTTCAAATGGGCTACTCAGGACAATGCTTTCCTTGTTAAGATCCTCACAGCATTCCATATGCAGAAAGGCAAAGACGCCATGTATTTTTTAACCCAGTTTTTATATTTATTTATTTATTTATTTATTTAGGTGCTTATTCATTTTTGTTATTGATGAATTAATGTTTTACATTTGACATTGACTAAGGATCTGACACCAGCGGACTCCAGTACCCCTATATGGTACTCTGCCTCTACAAAACCCATCCATTGACCTGTCCATCCATCCATCCATCCACCCATACATCTATCCATCCATTCATCCATCCATCCATCCATCCTTCCATCCATCCATCCATCCACCAGTCAACCAAGCTAAGTACAAAAGGAGATCTCTCCTTGAATGGTGAGGAGAAACAACGATGCATAGGTAGGTTGCAAAGGCCCAGTTTGGCTGAATAGGGCAGAGGGGCTGAACCTGGGAATGTGTTGGGGCGTGTGGGTTTGGGTGGGATGAGCCGGAGACCCTGTGAGCTGGGTCACATTAGGGGCAGGCAGGGGGTGGAAGGGGTTGCGAACAGCTGTCACTGGAGAAGCATCACAAGTGCTGGAGCTGGTGAGCAGGGCACCTGGAAGAGAGGACAGACAAAGGAGAGAAGCAAAGTGCGGAGGAGAGGAGAGGGGAGAGGATGGTGAGGACAGGAGAGGACAGGAGAGGACAGGATTGGAGGGGACCTGAGAAACCTACCTGGACAAAGGCGGCATACGGACATCCAGGAAGGCAGGCAGGCATGCAGGCAGCTCTGGCCTGGGCTCCCAGGATCCCGGGCGCACCTCCACCTGTCTTCTCTTGGCTGCCAGCCCTGAGGTCCCTCGTCGGTCAGCACTGTCTTCCCATCCTTCCGTCCCTCTGTGCCAGGGCCCAGGCGTCTGGGCGCTGTTGCCTGACCTAGTGGCAGGGCAGTTGGGCTGCCCAGTGCCAGTGTGGCCAGCACAGATTGCCAGGGGCTAGGACATCACAGAGGGCTCATGTGGTTGCTAGGCCATGGGGACCCCGCCCATCCAGTTGACCAGCAGCCATGACCCCCACGCTGAACTTGACCTGAGGGGTGGTGGCCAGCCACCAGAGCCAGAGCCCCAGGCCAAAGCAGGTGCTGGTCGGCCGGGCCAAGGGGCTATGTGCAGATTGGTGTGTGTCTGGGCATGGGGCTGGCATCTGACAGTCCAGGGCGGGGGACCAAGGTCCGCCAGGCCCCTGTCCCACCATGTGCACTGACACACAGTCTTGCTGACTGACTGACAGTCCCCGCCCCAGAGATACCCACACCAAATCCCTGGGTGCCCTGAGCTGCCCCTGAGGGTTGGTGGGTGCCTGCCTGGACACATGCCTCCGTAATGGAGGCCTCTATTAATCCCGTTGCCTACTGACAGCTGCCCTCCTGCCCCTCCTCCTCCTCCTACGCCTCCTCCTCCTCCTCTTCCTACTCTTCCTCCTCCTCTTTCTCCTCCTCCTCCTCCACCCCCTCCTCCTCTTCCTCATCCTCAGATGGACTCACTCAGGGCCCTTGGCCTAGGCAAGCCAGGGCTGCTGCTCTGGCTTCTGCAGCTTCTATCCAGTGGGGGGGTGTAGGAATCTGTTCCTGTCAGTCCCTGATTCCTGGGACCTTCCATGCCTCCAGCTGCCCCCACTCTCTAGTCCTGACCCCTCCTCAAGGATGCCCCCTTTCCCCTTACCCTCTGTCCCCCAGCTCCCAACTAACATCTACTGTGTTCCTCCCTGCGCTACTTTACTGCCACCCTGCTTCTGCCCTTCAGCCCCGAGGGCCCAGGGCCAGCCCAGCTGCCATCTCACCATCCAGCAGGGGGACCTGCCCTAACCCCCTGCCACCACACCCACACACACAGCCCTGCACACACTCCTGGGCTCCCCTGCCTGCAGCCTGCCTCTCAAACAGTCTCCTTCTGCCCCCTAGCCCCCTTACAGCCTCTGACACGGACCCCCACAGACACCTGGGCATGAGCAGTGCAGACATGCAAACAGCTCCCCTCGCCCCCACTCCAGTTGCTCCAAGGTTGTCAAGAGTCTTTTTTTCATGCTGTAGGGGAGGGAGTTGAGACAGTCCAATGTCCTGGGGAGCAAGAACTGCAAACAGTCCATCTACAATGGAACATTTGGGTCTCAGGCCGCCCAATCCCTAGTGCGCTGTGCAGACCTTTGACTGGCAAAAACACCCCATCTGAGCGTGAGATCTGGCTGGGCTAGTGGCTCTTTCTGTGGACTAAGAGACAGACAGACAGAGTTTTCAGGTTCAAAACCTATACTTGCCAGAAGATGGTCATTCACTTGGGTAAAAAAAAAAAAAAAAAAAAAAAAAAAAAAAAAGGCTTTTTATTTTTTTTCCTCCTGCCTGGGTAACCTGTCTCCTGCCTGTTTCAAAGTGAAAAAAGGGAAAAATCTTTTTTGGAGCGAAAAGGACCAAAATGCAGGCAGGTGGACTCCGTGGAAGGTGGATGGGGAGTTGCTCCTGCCCTGGCACTAGAGCCCCAGCTGCTGTTCCAGGTGCTCTCTGATAACAGAGATCTCCGTGTGTCGTGTCATGACACTGTCTCCAGGACTGACCCTCAGGATAATGAGGATTCAAAACGAGGCAGGTGATACTGCCTTCAAAAGTAAATCCAGGGAGGTTTGGCGGTATGTCAGAGGGTTGAGGGCTTGTGGCGCTCACGAATAGAGGGGACAGGTGGAAGGATTTGGGGTCTGGCCCCCAGACCGCCACCTGCAGGGGAGTCGCTTTACAGGGGGTGAAGCAGGTCTTTAGGAGCTCTATCTTTCTCTCCCACCCTGTATTTCCTCTGCTCTCTCCTTTTGTGTCTGTCAGATGCAAGGTCAGTAACAACAACAACAACAACAAAAACAATAACCACCACAGTGACCAAGCAACAAGGGCAGCGAAAGGGGAACAAATGGAGTGTAGGAGCTGTGGATTATTCGTGGCGTAGGCACTCAGCTGTGGCAATAACCCCTTGAGGCAATCAATCCATACATGAAGATGTAATACAGGTAACAGAGACGTATATGTCCCTGTGTGTTTCCACTGAGTTAATGTAAATGCACTTTTATTGACTTCTTCATTTATTTATTACCTTGCCAGGAGAATTTCTTTTCATTGCTAAAAAAAAGTGTCCCATCAAGGGTAGCAGGTGGTGCCACACCCAGTTAAGCACTCATGTTACAATGCAGGAGGACTGGGCTTCAACACCCTGGTTCCCACATGCCAGGGGAAATCTTTACAGGTGGTGCGGAAGTGCTGCAGTTGTCTCTCTCTGTGTCTCAAACTCTCTCTACCTCCCTTCCCTCTCAATTCCTGTCTATTTATTCCAGTGAATAACCAAGAAAATAGAAAGTAAAAAAAGAAAAAGGAAAAGGAAATATTCCACGACTTCAAATGGGCTACTCAGGACAATGCTTTCCTTGTTAAGATCCTCACAGCATTCCATATGCAGAAAGGCAAAGACGCCATGTATTTTTTAACCCAGTTTTTATATTTATTTATTTATTTATTTATTTAGGTGCTTATTCATTTTTGTTATTGATGAATTAATGTTTTACATTTGACATTGACTAAGGATCTGACACCAGCGGACTCCAGTACCCCTATATGGTACTCTGCCTCTACAAAACCCATCCATTGACCTGTCCATCCATCCATCCATCCACCCATACATCTATCCATCCATTCATCCATCCATCCATCCATCCTTCCATCCATCCATCCATCCACCAGTCAACCAAGCTAAGTACAAAAGGAGATCTCTCCTTGAATGGTGAGGAGAAACAACGATGCATAGGTAGGTTGCAAAGGCCCAGTTTGGCTGAATAGGGCAGAGGGGCTGAACCTGGGAATGTGTTGGGGCGTGTGGGTTTGGGTGGGATGAGCCGGA
The DNA here is from genome assembly GCF_950295315.1 of Erinaceus europaeus. Classification (NCBI taxonomy): domain Eukaryota; kingdom Metazoa; phylum Chordata; class Mammalia; order Eulipotyphla; family Erinaceidae; genus Erinaceus; species Erinaceus europaeus. The sequence continues at coordinate 145,147 of NW_026647177.1, forward strand.
GACCCTGTGAGCTGGGTCACATTAGGGGCAGGCAGGGGGTGGAAGGGGTTGCGAACAGCTGTCACTGGAGAAGCATCACAAGTGCTGGAGCTGGTGAGCAGGGCACCTGGAAGAGAGGACAGACAAAGGAGAGAAGCAAAGTGCGGAGGAGAGGAGAGGGGAGAGGATGGTGAGGACAGGAGAGGACAGGAGAGGACAGGATTGGAGGGGACCTGAGAAACCTACCTGGACAAAGGCGGCATACGGACATCCAGGAAGGCAGGCAGGCATGCAGGCAGCTCTGGCCTGGGCTCCCAGGATCCCGGGCGCACCTCCACCTGTCTTCTCTTGGCTGCCAGCCCTGAGGTCCCTCGTCGGTCAGCACTGTCTTCCCATCCTTCCGTCCCTCTGTGCCAGGGCCCAGGCGTCTGGGCGCTGTTGCCTGACCTAGTGGCAGGGCAGTTGGGCTGCCCAGTGCCAGTGTGGCCAGCACAGATTGCCAGGGGCTAGGACATCACAGAGGGCTCATGTGGTTGCTAGGCCATGGGGACCCCGCCCATCCAGTTGACCAGCAGCCATGACCCCCACGCTGAACTTGACCTGAGGGGTGGTGGCCAGCCACCAGAGCCAGAGCCCCAGGCCAAAGCAGGTGCTGGTCGGCCGGGCCAAGGGGCTATGTGCAGATTGGTGTGTGTCTGGGCATGGGGCTGGCATCTGACAGTCCAGGGCGGGGGACCAAGGTCCGCCAGGCCCCTGTCCCACCATGTGCACTGACACACAGTCTTGCTGACTGACTGACAGTCCCCGCCCCAGAGATACCCACACCAAATCCCTGGGTGCCCTGAGCTGCCCCTGAGGGTTGGTGGGTGCCTGCCTGGACACATGCCTCCGTAATGGAGGCCTCTATTAATCCCGTTGCCTACTGACAGCTGCCCTCCTGCCCCTCCTCCTCCTCCTACGCCTCCTCCTCCTCCTCTTCCTACTCTTCCTCCTCCTCTTTCTCCTCCTCCTCCTCCACCCCCTCCTCCTCTTCCTCATCCTCAGATGGACTCACTCAGGGCCCTTGGCCTAGGCAAGCCAGGGCTGCTGCTCTGGCTTCTGCAGCTTCTATCCAGTGGGGGGGTGTAGGAATCTGTTCCTGTCAGTCCCTGATTCCTGGGACCTTCCATGCCTCCAGCTGCCCCCACTCTCTAGTCCTGACCCCTCCTCAAGGATGCCCCCTTTCCCCTTACCCTCTGTCCCCCAGCTCCCAACTAACATCTACTGTGTTCCTCCCTGCGCTACTTTACTGCCACCCTGCTTCTGCCCTTCAGCCCCGAGGGCCCAGGGCCAGCCCAGCTGCCATCTCACCATCCAGCAGGGGGACCTGCCCTAAACCCTTCCACCACACCCACACACACAGCCCTGCACACACTCCTGGGCTCCCCTGCCTGCAGCCTGCCTCTCAAACAGTCTCCTTCTGCCCCCTAGCCCCCTTACAGCCTCTGCCACGGACCCCCACAGACACCTGGGCATGAGCAGTGCAGACATGCAAACAGCTCCCCTCGCCCCCACTCCAGTTGCTCCAAGGTTGTCAAGAGTCTTTTTTTCATGCTGTAGGGGAGGGAGTTGAGACAGTCCAATGTCCTGGGGAGCAAGAACTGCAAACAGTCCATCTACAATGTAACATTTGGGTCTCAGGCCGCCCAATCCCTAGTGCGCTGTGCAGACCTTTGACTGGCAAAAACACCCCATCTGAGCGTGAGATCTGGCTGGGCTAGTGGCTCTTTCTGTGGACTAAGAGACAGACAGACAGAGTTTTCAGGTTCAAAACCTATACTTCCCAGAAGATGGTCATTCACTTCGGTAAAAAAAAAAAAAAAAAAAAAAAAAAAAAAAAGGCTTTTTATTTTTTTTCCTCCTGCCTGGGTAACCTGTCTCCTGCCTGTTTCAAAGTGAAAAAAGGGAAAAATCTTTTTTGGAGCGAAAAGGACCAAAATGCAGGCAGGTGGACTCCGTGGAAGGTGGATGGGGAGTTGCTCCTGCCCTGGCACTAGAGCCCCAGCTGCTGTTCCAGGTGCTCTCTGATAACAGAGATTTCCGTGTGTCGTGTCATGACACTGTCTCCAGGACTGACCCTCAGGATAATGAGGATTCAAAACGAGGCAGGTGATACTGCCTTCAAAAGTAAATCCAGGGAGGTTTGGCGGTATGTCAGAGGGTTGAGGGCTTGTGGCGCTCACGAATAGAGGGGACAGGTGGAAGGATTTGGGGTCTGGCCCCCAGACCGCCACCTGCAGGGGAGTCGCTTTACAGGGGGTGAAGCAGGTCTTTAGGAGCTCTATCTTTCTCTCCCACCCTGTATTTCCTCTGCTCTCTCCTTTTGTGTCTGTCAGATGCAAGGTCAGTAACAACAACAACAACAAAAAAAACAATAACCACCACAGTGACCAAGCAACAAGGGCAGCGAAAGGGGAACAAATGGAGTGCAGGAGCTGTGGATTATTCGTGGCGTAGGCACTCAGCTGTGGCAATAACCCCTTGAGGCAATCAATCCATACATGAAGATGTAATACAGGTAACAGAGACGTATATGTCCCTGTGTGTTTCCACTGAGTTAATGTAAATGCACTTTTATTGACTTCTTCATTTATTTATTACCTTGCCAGGAGAATTTCTTTTCATTGCTAAAAAAAAGTGTCCCATCAAGGGTAGCAGGTGGTGCCACACCCAGTTAAGCACTCATGTTACAATGCAGGAGGACTGGGCTTCAACACCCTGGTTCCCACATGCCAGGGGAAATCTTTACAGGTGGTGCGGAAGTGCTGCAGTTGTCTCTCTCTGTGTCTCAAACTCTCTCTACCTCCCTTCCCTCTCAATTCCTGTCTATTTATTCCAGTGAATAATCAAGAAAATAGAAAGTAAAAAAAGAAAAAGGAAAAGGAAATATTCCACGACTTCAAATGGGCTACTCAGGACAATGCTTTCCTTGTTAAGATCCTCACAGCATTCCATATGCAGAAAGGCAAAGACGCCATGTATTTTTTAACCCAGTTTTTATATTTATTTATTTATTTATTTATTTAGGTGCTTATTCATTTTTGTTATTGATGAATTAATGTTTTACATTTGACATTGACTAAGGATCTGACACCAGCGGACTCCAGTACCCCTATATGGTACTCTGCCTCTACAAAACCCATCCATTGACCTGTCCATCCATCCATCCATCCACCCATACATCTATCCATCCATTCATCCATCCATCCATCCATCCTTCCATCCATCCATCCATCCACCAGTCAACCAAGCTAAGTACAAAAGGAGATCTCTCCTTGAATGGTGAGGAGAAACAACGATGCATAGGTAGGTTGCAAAGGCCCAGTTTGGCTGAATAGGGCAGAGGGGCTGAACCTGGGAAAGTGTTGGGGCGTGTGGGTTTGGGTGGGATGAGCCGGAGACCCTGTGAGCTGGGTCACATTAGGGGCAGGCAGGGGGTGGAAGGGGTTGTGAACAGCTGTCACTGGAGAAGCATCACAAGTGCTGGAGCTGGTGAGCAGGGCACCTGGAAGAGAGGACAGACAAAGGAGAGAAGCAAAGTGCGGAGGAGAGGAGAGGGGAGAGGATGGTGAGGACAGGAGAGGACAGGAGAGGACAGGATTGGAGGGGACCTGAGAAACCTACCTGGACAAAGGCGGCATACGGACATCCAGGAAGGCAGGCAGGCATGCAGGCAGCTCTGGCCTGGGCTCCCAGGATCCCGGGCGCACCTCCACCTGTCTTCTCTTGGCTGCCAGCCCTGAGGTCCCTCGTCGGTCAGCACTGTCTTCCCATCCTTCCGTCCCTCTGTGCCAGGGCCCAGGCGTCTGGGCGCTGTTGCCTGACCTAGTGGCAGGGCAGTTGGGCTGCCCAGTGCCAGTGTGGCCAGCACAGATTGCCAGGGGCTAGGACATCACAGAGGGCTCATGTGGTTGCTAGGCCATGGGGACCCCGCCCATCCAGTTGACCAGTAGCCATGACCCCCACGCTGAACTTGACCTGAGGGGTGGTGGCCAGCCACCAGAGCCAGAGCCCCAGGCCAAAGCAGGTGCTGGTCGGCCGGGCCAAGGGGCTATGTGCAGATTGGTGTGTGTCTGGGCATGGGGCTGGCATCTGACAGTCCAGGGCGGGGGACCAAGGTCCGCCAGGCCCCTGTCCCACCATGTGCACTGACACACAGTCTTGCTGACTGACTGACAGTCCCCGCCCCAGAGATACCCACACCAAATCCCTGGGTGCCCTGAGCTGCCCCTGAGGGTTGGTGGGTGCCTGCCTGGACACATGCCTCCGTAATGGAGGCCTCTATTAATCCCGTTGCCTACTGACAGCTGCCCTCCTGCCCCTCCTCCTCCTCCTACGCCTCCTCCTCCTCCTCTTCCTACTCTTCCTCCTCCTCTTTCTCCTCCTCCTCCTCCACCCCCTCCTCCTCTTCCTCATCCTCAGATGGACTCACTCAGGGCCCTTGGCCTAGGCAAGCCAGGGCTGCTGCTCTGGCTTCTGCAGCTTCTATCCAGTGGGGGGGTGTAGGAATCTGTTCCTGTCAGTCCCTGATTCCTGGGACCTTCCATGCCTCCAGCTGCCCCCACTCTCTAGTCCTGACCCCTCCTCAAGGATGCCCCCTTTCCCCTTACCCTCTGTCCCCCAGCTCCCAACTAACATCTACTGTGTTCCTCCCTGCGCTACTTTACTGCCACCCTGCTTCTGCCCTTCAGCCCCGAGGGCCCAGGGCCAGCCCAGCTGCCATCTCACCATCCAGCAGGGGGACCTGCCCTAACCCCCTGCCACCACACCCACACACACAGCCCTGCACACACTCCTGGGCTCCCCTGCCTGCAGCCTGCCTCTCAAACAGTCTCCTTCTGCCCCCTAGCCCCCTTACAGCCTCTGCCACGGACCCCCACAGACACCTGGGCATGAGCAGTGCAGACATGCAAACAGCTCCCCTCGCCCCCACTCCAGTTGCTCCAAGGTTGTCAAGAGTCTTTTTTTCATGCTGTAGGGGAGGGAGTTGAGACAGTCCAATGTCCTGGGGAGCAAGAACTGCAAACAGTCCATCTACAATGTAACATTTGGGTCTCAGGCCGCCCAATCCCTAGTGCGCTGTGCAGACCTTTGACTGGCAAAAACACCCCATCTGAGCGTGAGATCTGGCTGGGCTAGTGGCTCTTTCTGTGGACTAAGAGACAGACAGACAGAGTTTTCAGGTTCAAAACCTATACTTCCCAGAAGATGGTCATTCACTTCGGTAAAAAAAAAAAAAAAAAAAAAAAAAAAGGCTTTTTATTTTTTTTCCTCCTGCCTGGGTAACCTGTCTCCTGCCTGTTTCAAAGTGAAAAAAGGGAAAAATCTTTTTTGGAGCGAAAAGGACCAAAATGCAGGCAGGTGGACTCCATGGAAGGTGGATGGGGAGTTGCTCCTGCCCTGGCACTAGAGCCCCAGCTGCTGTTCCAGGTGCTCTCTGATAACAGAGATCTCCGTGTGTCGTGTCATGACACTGTCTCCAGGACTGACCCTCAGGATAATGAGGATTCAAAACGAGGCAGGTGATACTGCCTTCAAAAGTAAATCCAGGGAGGTTTGGCGGTATGTCAGAGGGTTGAGGGCTTGTGGCGCTCACGAATAGAGGGGACAGGTGGAAGGATTTGGGGTCTGGCCCCCAGACCGCCACCTGCAGGGGAGTCGCTTTACAGGGGGTGAAGCAGGTCTTTAGGAGCTCTATCTTTCTCTCCCACCCTGTATTTCCTCTGCTCTCTCCTTTTGTGTCTGTCAGATGCAAGGTCAGTAACAACAACAACAACAACAAAAACAATAACCACCACAGTGACCAAGCAACAAGGGCAGCGAAAGGGGAACAAATGGAGTGCAGGAGCTGTGGATTATTCGTGGCGTAGGCACTCAGCTGTGGCAATAACCCCTTGAGGCAATCAATCCATACATGAAGATGTAATACAGGTAACAGAGACGTATATGTCCCTGTGTGTTTCCACTGAGTTAATGTAAATGCACTTTTATTGACTTCTTCATTTATTTATTACCTTGCCAGGAGAATTTCTTTTCATTGCTAAAAAAAAGTGTCCCATCAAGGGTAGCAGGTGGTGCCACACCCAGTTAAGCACTCATGTTACAATGCAGGAGGACTGGGCTTCAACACCCTGGTTCCCACATGCCAGGGGAAATCTTTACAGGTGGTGCGGAAGTGCTGCAGTTGTCTCTCTCTGTGTCTCAAACTCTCTCTACCTCCCTTCCCTCTCAATTCCTGTCTATTTATTCCAGTGAATAATCAAGAAAATAGAAAGTAAAAAAAGAAAAAGGAAAAGGAAATATTCCACGACTTCAAATGGGCTACTCAGGACAATGCTTTCCTTGTTAAGATCCTCACAGCATTCCATATGCAGAAAGGCAAAGACGCCATGTATTTTTTAACCCAGTTTTTATATTTATTTATTTATTTATTTATTTAGGTGCTTATTCATTTTTGTTATTGATGAATTAATGTTTTACATTTGACATTGACTAAGGATCTGACACCAGCGGACTCCAGTACCCCTATATGGTACTCTGCCTCTACAAAACCCATCCATTGACCTGTCCATCCATCCATCCATCCACCCATACATCTATCCATCCATTCATCCATCCATCCATCCATCCTTCCATCCATCCATCCATCCACCAGTCAACCAAGCTAAGTACAAAAGGAGATCTCTCCTTGAATGGTGAGGAGAAACAACGATGCATAGGTAGGTTGCAAAGGCCCAGTTTGGCTGAATAGGGCAGAGGGGCTGAACCTGGGAATGTGTTGGGGCGTGTGGGTTTGGGTGGGATGAGCCGGAGACCCTGTGAGCTGGGTCACATTAGGGGCAGGCAGGGGGTGGAAGGGGTTGCGAACAGCTGTCACTGGAGAAGCATCACAAGTGCTGGAGCTGGTGAGCAGGGCACCTGGAAGAGAGGACAGACAAAGGAGAGAAGCAAAGTGCGGAGGAGAGGAGAGGGGAGAGGATGGTGAGGACAGGAGAGGACAGGAGAGGACAGGATTGGAGGGGACCTGAGAAACCTACCTGGACAAAGGCGGCATACGGACATCCAGGAAGGCAGGCAGGCATGCAGGCAGCTCTGGCCTGGGCTCCCAGGATCCCGGGCGCACCTCCAACTGTCTTCTCTTGGCTGCCAGCCCTGAGGTCCCTCGTCGGTCAGCACTGTCTTCCCATCCTTCCGTCCCTCTGTGCCAGGGCCCAGGCGTCTGGGCGCTGTTGCCTGACCTAGTGGCAGGGCAGTTGGGCTGCCCAGTGCCAGTGTGGCCAGCACAGATTGCCAGGGGCTAGGACATCACAGAGGGCTCATGTGGTTGCTAGGCCATGGGGACCCCGCCCATCCAGTTGACCAGCAGCCATGACCCCCACGCTGAACTTGACCTGAGGGGTGGTGGCCAGCCACCAGAGCCAGAGCCCCAGGCCAAAGCAGGTGCTGGTCGGCCGGGCCAAGGGGCTATGTGCAGATTGGTGTGTGTCTGGGCATGGGGCTGGCATCTGACAGTCCAGGGCGGGGGACCAAGGTCCGCCAGGCCCCTGTCCCACCATGTGCACTGACACACAGTCTTGCTGACTGACTGACAGTCCCCGCCCCAGAGATACCCACACCAAATCCCTGGGTGCCCTGAGCTGCCCCTGAGGGTTGGTGGGTGCCTGCCTGGACACATGCCTCCGTAATGGAGGCCTCTATTAATCCCGTTGCCTACTGACAGCTGCCCTCCTGCCCCTCCTCCTCCTCCTATGCCTCCTCCTCCTCCTCTTCCTACTCTTCCTCCTCCTCTTTCTCCTCCTCCTCCTCCACCCCCTCCTCCTCTTCCTCATCCTCAGATGGACTCACTCAGGGCCCTTGGCCTAGGCAATCCTGGGCTGCTGCTCTGGCTTCTGCAGCTTCTATCCAGTGGGGGGGTGTAGGAATCTGTTCCTGTCAGTCCCTGATTCCTGGGACCTTCCATGCCTCCAGCTGCCCCCACTCTCTAGTCCTGACCCCTCCTCAAGGATGCCCCCTTTCCCCTTACCCTCTGTCCCCCAGCTCCCAACTAACATCTACTGTGTTCCCAACTAACATCTACTGCGCTACTTTACTGCCACCCTGCTTCTGCCCTTCAGCCCCGAGGGCCCAGGGCCAGCCCAGCTGCCATCTCACCATCCAGCAGGGGGACCTGCCCTAACCCCCTGCCACCACACCCACACACACAGCCCTGCACACACTCCTGGGCTCCCCTGCCTGCAGCCTGCCTCTCAAACAGTCTCCTTCTGCCCCCTAGCCCCCTTACAGCCTCTGCCACGGACCCCCACAGACACCTGGGCATGAGCAGTGCAGACATGCAAACAGCTCCCCTCGCCCCCACTCCAGTTGCTCCAAGGTTGTCAAGAGTCTTTTTTTCATGCTGTAGGGGAGGGAGTTGAGACAGTCCAATGTCCTGGGGAGCAAGAACTGCAAACAGTCCATCTACAATGTAACATTTGGGTCTCAGGCCGCCCAATCCCTAGTGCGCTGTGCAGACCTTTGACTGGCAAAAACACCCCATCTGAGCGTGAGATCTGGCTGGGCTAGTGGCTCTTTCTGTGGACTAAGAGACAGACAGACAGAGTTTTCAGGTTCAAAACCTATACTTCCCAGAAGATGGTCATTCACTTCGGTAAAAAAAAAAAAAAAAAAAAAAAAAAAAAAGGCTTTTTATTTTTTTTCCTCCTGCCTGGGTAACCTGTCTCCTGCCTGTTTCAAAGTGAAAAAAGGGAAAAATCTTTTTTGGAGCGAAAAGGACCAAAATGCAGGCAGGTGGACTCCGTGGAAGGTGGATGGGGAGTTGCTCCTGCCCTGGCACTAGAGCCCCAGCTGCTGTTCCAGGTGCTCTCTGATAACAGAGATCTCCGTGTGTCGTGTCATGACACTGTCTCCAGGACTGACCCTCAGGATAATGAGGATTCAAAACGAGGCAGGTGATACTGCCTTCAAAAGTAAATCCAGGGAGGTTTGGCGGTATGTCAGAGGGTTGAGGGCTTGTGGCGCTCACGAATAGAGGGGACAGGTGGAAGGATTTGGGGTCTGGCCCCCAGACCGCCACCTGCAGGGGAGTCGCTTTACAGGGGGTGAAGCAGGTCTTTAGGAGCTCTATCTTTCTCTCCCACCCTGTATTTCCTCTGCTCTCTCCTTTTGTGTCTGTCAGATGCAAGGTCAGTAACAACAACAACAACAACAAAAACAATAACCACCACAGTGACCAAGCAACAAGGGCAGCGAAAGGGGAACAAATGGAGTGCAGGAGCTGTGGATTATTCGTGGCGTAGGCACTCAGCTGTGGCAATAACCCCTTGAGGCAATCAATCCATACATGAAGATGTAATACAGGTAACAGAGACGTATATGTCCCTGTGTGTTTCCACTGAGTTAATGTAAATGCACTTTTATTGACTTCTTCATTTATTTATTACCTTGCCAGGAGAATTTCTTTTCATTGCTAAAAAAAAGTGTCCCATCAAGGGTAGCAGGTGGTGCCACACCCAGTTAAGCACTCATGTTACAATGCAGGAGGACTGGGCTTCAACACCCTGGTTCCCACATGCCAGGGGAAATCTTTACAGGTGGTGCGGAAGTGCTGCAGTTGTCTCTCTCTGTGTCTCAAACTCTCTCTACCTCCCTTCCCTCTCAATTCCTGTCTATTTATTCCAGTGAATAATCAAGAAAATAGAAAGTAAAAAAAGAAAAAGGAAAAGGAAATATTCCACGACTTCAAATGGGCTACTCAGGACAATGCTTTCCTTGTTAAGATCCTCACAGCATTCCATATGCAGAAAGGCAAAGACGCCATGTATTTTTTAACCCAGTTTTTATATTTATTTATTTATTTATTTATTTAGGTGCTTATTCATTTTTGTTATTGATGAATTAATGTTTTACATTTGACATTGACTAAGGATCTGACACCAGCGGACTCCAGTACCCCTATATGGTACTCTGCCTCTACAAAACCCATCCATTGACCTGTCCATCCATCCATCCATCCACCCATACATCTATCCATCCATTCATCCATCCATCCATCCATCCTTCCATCCATCCATCCATCCACCAGTCAACCAAGCTAAGTACAAAAGGAGATCTCTCCTTGAATGGTGAGGAGAAACAACGATGCATAGGTAGGTTGCAAAGGCCCAGTTTGGCTGAATAGGGCAGAGGGGCTGAACCTGGGAATGTGTTGGGGCGTGTGGGTTTGGGTGGGATGAGCCGGAGACCCTGTGAGCTGGGTCACATTAGGGGCAGGCAGGGGGTGGAAGGGGTTGCGAACAGCTGTCACTGGAGAAGCATCACAAGTGCTGGAGCTGGTGAGCAGGGCACCTGGAAGAGAGGACAGACAAAGGAGAGAAGCAAAGTGCGGAGGAGAGGAGAGGGGAGAGGATGGTGAGGACAGGAGAGGACAGGAGAGGACAGGATTGGAGGGGACCTGAGAAACCTACCTGGACAAAGGCGGCATACGGACATCCAGGAAGGCAGGCAGGCATGCAGGCAGCTCTGGCCTGGGCTCCCAGGATCCCGGGCGCACCTCCACCTGTCTTCTCTTGGCTGCCAGCCCTGAGGTCCCTCGTCGGTCAGCACTGTCTTCCCATCCTTCCGTCCCTCTGTGCCAGGGCCCAGGCGTCTGGGCGCTGTTGCCTGACCTAGTGGCAGGGCAGTTGGGCTGCCCAGTGCCAGTGTGGCCAGCACAGATTGCCAGGGGCTAGGACATCACAGAGGGCTCATGTGGTTGCTAGGCCATGGGGACCCCGCCCATCCAGTTGACCAGCAGCCATGACCCCCACGCTGAACTTGACCTGAGGGGTGGTGGCCAGCCACCAGAGCCAGAGCCCCAGGCCAAAGCAGGTGCTGGTCGGCCGGGCCAAGGGGCTATGTGCAGATTGGTGTGTGTCTGGGCATGGGGCTGGCATCTGACAGTCCAGGGCGGGGGACCAAGGTCCGCCAGGCCCCTGTCCCACCATGTGCACTGACACACAGTCTTGCTGACTGACTGACAGTCCCCGCCCCAGAGATACCCACACCAAATCCCTGGGTGCCCTGAGCTGCCCCTGAGGGTTGGTGGGTGCCTGCCTGGACACATGCCTCCGTAATGGAGGCCTCTATTAATCCCGTTGCCTACTGACAGCTGCCCTCCTGCCCCTCCTCCTCCTCCTATGCCTCCTCCTCCTCCTCTTCCTACTCTTCCTCCTCCTCTTTCTCCTCCTCCTCCTCCACCCCCTCCTCCTCTTCCTCATCCTCAGATGGACTCACTCAGGGCCCTTGGCCTAGGCAAGCCTGGGCTGCTGCTCTGGCTTCTGCAGCTTCTATCCAGTGGGGGGGTGTAGGAATCTGTTCCTGTCAGTCCCTGATTCCTGGGACCTTCCATGCCTCCAGCTGCCCCCACTCTCTAGTCCTGACCCCTCCTCAAGGATGCCCCCTTTCCCCTTACCCTCTGTCCCCCAGCTCCCAACTAACATCTACTGTGTTCCCAACTAACATCTACTGCGCTACTTTACTGCCACCCTGCTTCTGCCCTTCAGCCCCGAGGGCCCAGGGCCAGCCCAGCTGCCATCTCACCATCCAGCAGGGGGACCTGCCCTAACCCCCTGCCACCACACCCACACACACAGCCCTGCACACACTCCTGGGCTCCCCTGCCTGCAGCCTGCCTCTCAAACAGTCTCCTTCTGCCCCCTAGCCCCCTTACAGCCTCTGCCACGGACCCCCACAGACACCTGGGCATGAGCAGTGCAGACATGCAAACAGCTCCCCTCGCCCCCACTCCAGTTGCTCCAAGGTTGTCAAGAGTCTTTTTTTCATGCTGTAGGGGAGGGAGTTGAGACAGTCCAATGTCCTGGGGAGCAAGAACTGCAAACAGTCCATCTACAATGTAACATTTGGGTCTCAGGCCGCCCAATCCCTAGTGCGCTGTGCAGACCTTTGACTGGCAAAAACACCCCATCTGAGCGTGAGATCTGGCTGGGCTAGTGGCTCTTTCTGTGGACTAAGAGACAGACAGACAGAGTTTTCAGGTTCAAAACCTATACTTGCCAGAAGATGGTCATTCACTTGGGTAAAAAAAAAAAAAAAAAAAGGCTTTTTATTTTTTTTCCTCCTGCCTGGGTAACCTGTCTCCTGCCTGTTTCAAAGTGAAAAAAGGGAAAAATCTTTTTTGGAGCGAAAAGGACCAAAATGCAGGCAGGTGGACTCCGTGGAAGGTGGATGGGGAGTTGCTCCTGCCCTGGCACTAGAGCCCCAGCTGCTGTTCCAGGTGCTCTCTGATAACAGAGATCTCCGTGTGTCGTGTCATGACACTGTCTCCAGGACTGACCCTCAGGATAATGAGGATTCAAAACGAGGCAGGTGATACTGCCTTCAAAAGTAAATCCAGGGAGGTTTGGCGGTATGTCAGAGGGTTGAGGGCTTGTGGCGCTCACGAATAGAGGGGACAGGTGGAAGGATTTGGGGTCTGGCCCCCAGACCGCCACCTGCAGGGGAGTCGCTTTACAGGGGGTGAAGCAGGTCTTTAGGAGCTCTATCTTTCTCTCCCACCCTGTATTTCCTCTGCTCTCTCCTTTTGTGTCTGTCAGATGCAAGGTCAGTAACAACAACAACAACAACAAAAACAATAACCACCACAGTGACCAAGCAACAAGGGCAGCGAAAGGGGAACAAATGGAGTGCAGGAGCTGTGGATTATTCGTGGCGTAGGCACTCAGCTGTGGCAATAACCCCTTGAGGCAATCAATCCATACATGAAGATGTAATACAGGTAACAGAGACGTATATGTCCCTGTGTGTTTCCACTGAGTTAATGTAAATGCACTTTTATTGACTTCTTCATTTATTTATTACCTTGCCAGGAGAATTTCTTTTCATTGCTAAAAAAAAGTGTCCCATCAAGGGTAGCAGGTGGTGCCACACCCAGTTAAGCACTCATGTTACAATGCAGGAGGACTGGGCTTCAACACCCTGGTTCCCACATGCCAGGGGAAATCTTTACAGGTGGTGCGGAAGTGCTGCAGTTGTCTCTCTCTGTGTCTCAAACTCTCTCTACCTCCCTTCCCTCTCAATTCCTGTCTATTTATTCCAGTGAATAATCAAGAAAATAGAAAGTAAAAAAAGAAAAAGGAAAAGGAAATATTCCACGACTTCAAATGGGCTACTCAGGACAATGCTTTCCTTGTTAAGATCCTCACAGCATTCCATATGCAGAAAGGCAAAGACGCCATGTATTTTTTAACCCAGTTTTTATATTTATTTATTTATTTATTTAGGTGCTTATTCATTTTTGTTATTGATGAATTAATGTTTTACATTTGACATTGACTAAGGATCTGACACCAGCGGACTCCAGTACCCCTATATGGTACTCTGCCTCTACAAAACCCATCCATTGACCTGTCCATCCATCCATCCATCCACCCATACATCTATCCATCCATTCATCCATCCATCCATCCATCCTTCCATCCATCCATCCATCCACCAGTCAACCAAGCTAAGTACAAAAGGAGATCTCTCCTTGAATGGTGAGGAGAAACAACGATGCATAGGTAGGTTGCAAAGGCCCAGTTTGGCTGAATAGGGCAGAGGGGCTGAACCTGGGAATGTGTTGGGGCGTGTGGGTTTGGGTGGGATGAGCCGGAGACCCTGTGAGCTGGGTCACATTAGGGGCAGGCAGGGGGTGGAAGGGGTTGCGAACAGCTGTCACTGGAGAAGCATCACAAGTGCTGGAGCTGGTGAGCAGGGCACCTGGAAGAGAGGACAGACAAAGGAGAGAAGCAAAGTGCGGAGGAGAGGAGAGGGGAGAGGATGGTGAGGACAGGAGAGGACAGGAGAGGACAGGATTGGAGGGGACCTGAGAAACCTACCTGGACAAAGGCAGCATACGGACATCCAGGAAGGCAGGCAGGCATGCAGGCAGCTCTGGCCTGGGCTCCCAGGATCCCGGGCGCACCTCCACCTGTCTTCTCTTGGCTGCCAGCCCTGAGGTCCCTCGTCGGTCAGCACTGTCTTCCCATCCTTCCGTCCCTCTGTGCCAGGGCCCAGGCGTCTGGGCGCTGTTGCCTGACCTAGTGGCAGGGCAGTTGGGCTGCCCAGTGCCAGTGTGGCCAGCACAGATTGCCAGGGGCTAGGACATCACAGAGGGCTCATGTGGTTGCTAGGCCATGGGGACCCCGCCCATCCAGTTGACCAGCAGCCATGACCCCCACGCTGAACTTGACCTGAGGGGTGGTGGCCAGCCACCAGAGCCAGAGCCCCAGGCCAAAGCAGGTGCTGGTCGGCCGGGCCAAGGGGCTATGTGCAGATTGGTGTGTGTCTGGGCATGGGGCTGGCATCTGACAGTCCAGGGCGGGGGACCAAGGTCCGCCAGGCCCCTGTCCCACCATGTGCACTGACACACAGTCTTGCTGACTGACTGACAGTCCCCGCCCCAGAGATACCCACACCAAATCCCTGGGTGCCCTGAGCTGCCCCTGAGGGTTGGTGGGTGCCTGCCTGGACACATGCCTCCGTAATGGAGGCCTCTATTAATCCCGTTGCCTACTGACAGCTGCCCTCCTGCCCCTCTTCCTCCTCCTACGCCTCCTCCTCCTCCTCTTCCTACTCTTCCTCCTCCTCTTTCTCCTCCTCCTCCTCCACCCCCTCCTCCTCTTCCTCATCCTCAGATGGACTCACTCAGGGCCCTTGGCCTAGGCAAGCCTGGGCTGCTGCTCTGGCTTCTGCAGCTTCTATCCAGTGGGGGGGTGTAGGAATCTGTTCCTGTCAGTCCCTGATTCCTGGGACCTTCCATGCCTCCAGCTGCCCCCACTCTCTAGTCCTGACCCCTCCTCAAGGATGCCCCCTTTCCCCTTACCCTCTGTCCCCCAGCTCCCAACTAACATCTACTGTGTTCCCAACTAACATCTACTGCGCTACTTTACTGCCACCCTGCTTCTGCCCTTCAGCCCCGAGGGCCCAGGGCCAGCCCAGCTGCCATCTCACCATCCAGCAGGGGGACCTGCCCTAACCCCCTGCCACCACACCCACACACACAGCCCTGCACACACTCCTGGGCTCCCCTGCCTGCAGCCTGCCTCTCAAACAGTCTCCTTCTGCCCCCTAGCCCCCTTACAGCCTCTGCCACGGACCCCCACAGACACCTGGGCATGAGCAGTGCAGACATGCAAACAGCTCCCCTCGCCCCCACTCCAGTTGCTCCAAGGTTGTCAAGAGTCTTTTTTTCATGCTGTAGGGGAGGGAGTTGAGACAGTCCAATGTCCTGGGGAGCAAGAACTGCAAACAGTCCATCTACAATGTAACATTTGGGTCTCAGGCCGCCCAATCCCTAGTGCGCTGTGCAGACCTTTGACTGGCAAAAACACCCCATCTGAGCGTGAGATCTGGCTGGGCTAGTGGCTCTTTCTGTGGACTAAGAGACAGACAGACAGAGTTTTCAGGTTCAAAACCTATACTTCCCAGAAGATGGTCATTCACTTCGGTAAAAAAAAAAAAAAAAAAAAAAAAAAAAAAAAGGCTTTTTATTTTTTTTCCTCCTGCCTGGGTAACCTGTCTCCTGCCTGTTTCAAAGTGAAAAAAGGGAAAAATCTTTTTTGGAGCGAAAAGGACCAAAATGCAGGCAGGTGGACTCCATGGAAGGTGGATGGGGAGTTGCTCCTGCCCTGGCACTAGAGCCCCAGCTGCTGTTCCAGGTGCTCTCTGATAACAGAGATCTCCGTGTGTCGTGTCATGACACTGTCTCCAGGACTGACCCTCAGGATAATGAGGATTCAAAACGAGGCAGGTGATACTGCCTTCAAAAGTAAATCCAGGGAGGTTTGGCGGTATGTCAGAGGGTTGAGGGCTTGTGGCGCTCACGAATAGAGGGGACAGGTGGAAGGATTTGGGGTCTGGCCCCCAGACCGCCACCTGCAGGGGAGTCGCTTTACAGGGGGTGAAGCAGGTCTTTAGGAGCTCTATCTTTCTCTCCCACCCTGTATTTCCTCTGCTCTCTCCTTTTGTGTCTGTCAGATGCAAGGTCAGTAACAACAACAACAACAACAAAAACAATAACCACCACAGTGACCAAGCAACAAGGGCAGCGAAAGGGGAACAAATGGAGTGCAGGAGCTGTGGATTATTCGTGGCGTAGGCACTCAGCTGTGGCAATAACCCCTTGAGGCAATCAATCCATACATGAAGATGTAATACAGGTAACAGAGACGTATATGTCCCTGTGTGTTTCCACTGAGTTAATGTAAATGCACTTTTATTGACTTCTTCATTTATTTATTACCTTGCCAGGAGAATTTCTTTTCATTGCTAAAAAAAAGTGTCCCATCAAGGGTAGCAGGTGGTGCCACACCCAGTTAAGCACTCATGTTACAATGCAGGAGGACTGGGCTTCAACACCCTGGTTCCCACATGCCAGGGGAAATCTTTACAGGTGGTGCGGAAGTGCTGCAGTTGTCTCTCTCTGTGTCTCAAACTCTCTCTACCTCCCTTCCCTCTCAATTCCTGTCTATTTATTCCAGTGAATAATCAAGAAAATAGAAAGTAAAAAAAGAAAAAGGAAAAGGAAATATTCCACGACTTCAAATGGGCTACTCAGGACAATGCTTTCCTTGTTAAGATCCTCACAGCATTCCATATGCAGAAAGGCAAAGACGCCATGTATTTTTTAACCCAGTTTTTATATTTATTTATTTATTTATTTATTTAGGTGCTTATTCATTTTTGTTATTGATGAATTAATGTTTTACATTTGACATTGACTAAGGATCTGACACCAGCGGACTCCAGTACCCCTATATGGTACTCTGCCTCTACAAAACCCATCCATTGACCTGTCCATCCATCCATCCATCCACCCATACATCTATCCATCCATTCATCCATCCATCCATCCATCCATCCTTCCATCCATCCATCCATCCACCAGTCAACCAAGCTAAGTACAAAAGGAGATCTCTCCTTGAATGGTGAGGAGAAACAACGATGCATAGGTAGGTTGCAAAGGCCCAGTTTGGCTGAATAGGGCAGAGGGGCTGAACCTGGGAATGTGTTGGGGCGTGTGGGTTTGGGTGGGATGAGCCGGAGACCCTGTGAGCTGGGTCACATTAGGGGCAGGCAGGGGGTGGAAGGGGTTGCGAACAGCTGTCACTGGAGAAGCATCACAAGTGCTGGAGCTGGTGAGCAGGGCACCTGGAAGAGAGGACAGACAAAGGAGAGAAGCAAAGTGCGGAGGAGAGGAGAGGGGAGAGGATGGTGAGGACAGGAGAGGACAGGAGAGGACAGGATTGGAGGGGACCTGAGAAACCTACCTGGACAAAGGCGGCATACGGACATCCAGGAAGGCAGGCAGGCATGCAGGCAGCTCTGGCCTGGGCTCCCAGGATCCCGGGCGCACCTCCACCTGTCTTCTCTTGGCTGCCAGCCCTGAGGTCCCTCGTCGGTCAGCACTGTCTTCCCATCCTTCCGTCCCTCTGTGCCAGGGCCCAGGCGTCTGGGCGCTGTTGCCTGACCTAGTGGCAGGGCAGTTGGGCTGCCCAGTGCCAGTGTGGCCAGCACAGATTGCCAGGGGCTAGGACATCACAGAGGGCTCATGTGGTTGCTAGGCCATGGGGACCCCGCCCATCCAGTTGACCAGCAGCCATGACCCCCACGCTGAACTTGACCTGAGGGGTGGTGGCCAGCCACCAGAGCCAGAGCCCCAGGCCAAAGCAGGTGCTGGTCGGCCGGGCCAAGGGGCTATGTGCAGATTGGTGTGTGTCTGGGCATGGGGCTGGCATCTGACAGTCCAGGGCGGGGGACCAAGGTCCGCCAGGCCCCTGTCCCACCATGTGCACTGACACACAGTCTTGCTGACTGACTGACAGTCCCCGCCCCAGAGATACCCACACCAAATCCCTGGGTGCCCTGAGCTGCCCCTGAGGGTTGGTGGGTGCCTGCCTGGACACATGCCTCCGTAATGGAGGCCTCTATTAATCCCGTTGCCTACTGACAGCTGCCCTCCTGCCCCTCCTCCTCCTCCTACGCCTCCTCCTCCTCCTCTTCCTACTCTTCCTCCTCCTCTTTCTCCTCCTCCTCCTCCACCCCCTCCTCCTCTTCCTCATCCTCAGATGGACTCACTCAGGGCCCTTGGCCTAGGCAAGCCTGGGCTGCTGCTCTGGCTTCTGCAGCTTCTATCCAGTGGGGGGGTGTAGGAATCTGTTCCTGTCAGTCCCTGATTCCTGGGACCTTCCATGCCTCCAGCTGCCCCCACTCTCTAGTCCTGACCCCTCCTCAAGGATGCCCCCTTTCCCCTTACCCTCTGTCCCCCAGCTCCCAACTAACATCTACTGTGTTCCCAACTAACATCTACTGCGCTACTTTACTGCCACCCTGCTTCTGCCCTTCAGCCCCGAGGGCCCAGGGCCAGCCCAGCTGCCATCTCACCATCCAGCAGGGGGACCTGCCCTAACCCCCTGCCACCACACCCACACACACAGCCCTGCACACACTCCTGGGCTCCCCTGCCTGCAGCCTGCCTCTCAAACAGTCTCCTTCTGCCCCCTAGCCCCCTTACAGCCTCTGCCACGGACCCCCACAGACACCTGGGCATGAGCAGTGCAGACATGCAAACAGCTCCCCTCGCCCCCACTCCAGTTGCTCCAAGGTTGTCAAGAGTCTTTTTTTCATGCTGTAGGGGAGGGAGTTGAGACAGTCCAATGTCCTGGGGAGCAAGAACTGCAAACAGTCCATCTACAATGTAACATTTGGGTCTCAGGCCGCCCAATCCCTAGTGCGCTGTGCAGACCTTTGACTGGCAAAAACACCCCATCTGAGCGTGAGATCTGGCTGGGCTAGTGGCTCTTTCTGTGGACTAAGAGACAGACAGACAGAGTTTTCAGGTTCAAAACCTATACTTGCCAGAAGATGGTCATTCACTTGGGTAAAAAAAAAAAAAAAAAAAAGGCTTTTTATTTTTTTTCCTCCTGCCTGGGTAACCTGTCTCCTGCCTGTTTCAAAGTGAAAAAAGGGAAAAATCTTTTTTGGAGCGAAAAGGACCAAAATGCAGGCAGGTGGACTCCGTGGAAGGTGGATGGGGAGTTGCTCCTGCCCTGGCACTAGAGCCCCAGCTGCTGTTCCAGGTGCTCTCTGATAACAGAGATCTCCGTGTGTCGTGTCATGACACTGTCTCCAGGACTGACCCTCAGGATAATGAGGATTCAAAACGAGGCAGGTGATACTGCCTTCAAAAGTAAATCCAGGGAGGTTTGGCGGTATGTCAGAGGGTTGAGGGCTTGTGGCGCTCACGAATAGAGGGGACAGGTGGAAGGATTTGGGGTCTGGCCCCCAGACCGCCACCTGCAGGGGAGTCGCTTTACAGGGGGTGAAGCAGGTCTTTAGGAGCTCTATCTTTCTCTCCCACCCTGTATTTCCTCTGCTCTCTCCTTTTGTGTCTGTCAGATGCAAGGTCAGTAACAACAACAACAACAACAAAAACAATAACCACCACAGTGACCAAGCAACAAGGGCAGCGAAAGGGGAACAAATGGAGTGCAGGAGCTGTGGATTATTCGTGGCGTAGGCACTCAGCTGTGGCAATAACCCCTTGAGGCAATCAATCCATACATGAAGATGTAATACAGGTAACAGAGACGTATATGTCCCTGTGTGTTTCCACTGAGTTAATGTAAATGCACTTTTATTGACTTCTTCATTTATTTATTACCTTGCCAGGAGAATTTCTTTTCATTGCTAAAAAAAAGTGTCCCATCAAGGGTAGCAGGTGGTGCCACACCCAGTTAAGCACTCATGTTACAATGCAGGAGGACTGGGCTTCAACACCCTGGTTCCCACATGCCAGGGGAAATCTTTACAGGTGGTGCGGAAGTGCTGCAGTTGTCTCTCTCTGTGTCTCAAACTCTCTCTACCTCCCTTCCCTCTCAATTCCTGTCTATTTATTCCAGTGAATAATCAAGAAAATAGAAAGTAAAAAAAGAAAAAGGAAAAGGAAATATTCCACGACTTCAAATGGGCTACTCAGGACAATGCTTTCCTTGTTAAGATCCTCACAGCATTCCATATGCAGAAAGGCAAAGACGCCATGTATTTTTTAACCCAGTTTTTATATTTATTTATTTATTTATTTATTTAGGTGCTTATTCATTTTTGTTATTGATGAATTAATGTTTTACATTTGACATTGACTAAGGATCTGACACCAGCGGACTCCAGTACCCCTATATGGTACTCTGCCTCTACAAAACCCATCCATTGACCTGTCCATCCATCCATCCATCCACCCATACATCTATCCATCCATTCATCCATCCATCCATCCATCCTTCCATCCATCCATCCATCCACCAGTCAACCAAGCTAAGTACAAAAGGAGATCTCTCCTTGAATGGTGAGGAGAAACAACGATGCATAGGTAGGTTGCAAAGGCCCAGTTTGGCTGAATAGGGCAGAGGGGCTGAACCTGGGAAAGTGTTGGGGCGTGTGGGTTTGGGTGGGATGAGCCGGAGACCCTGTGAGCTGGGTCACATTAGGGGCAGGCAGGGGGTGGAAGGGGTTGTGAACAGCTGTCACTGGAGAAGCATCACAAGTGCTGGAGCTGGTGAGCAGGGCACCTGGAAGAGAGGACAGACAAAGGAGAGAAGCAAAGTGCGGAGGAGAGGAGAGGGGAGAGGATGGTGAGGACAGGAGAGGACAGGAGAGGACAGGATTGGAGGGGACCTGAGAAACCTACCTGGACAAAGGCGGCATACGGACATCCAGGAAGGCAGGCAGGCATGCAGGCAGCTCTGGCCTGGGCTCCCAGGATCCCGGGCGCACCTCCACCTGTCTTCTCTTGGCTGCCAGCCCTGAGGTCCCTCGTCGGTCAGCACTGTCTTCCCATCCTTCCGTCCCTCTGTGCCAGGGCCCAGGCGTCTGGGCGCTGTTGCCTGACCTAGTGGCAGGGCAGTTGGGCTGCCCAGTGCCAGTGTGGCCAGCACAGATTGCCAGGGGCTAGGACATCACAGAGGGCTCATGTGGTTGCTAGGCCATGGGGACCCCGCCCATCCAGTTGACCAGCAGCCATGACCCCCACGCTGAACTTGACCTGAGGGGTGGTGGCCAGCCACCAGAGCCAGAGCCCCAGGCCAAAGCAGGTGCTGGTCGGCCGGGCCAAGGGGCTATGTGCAGATTGGTGTGTGTCTGGGCATGGGGCTGGCATCTGACAGTCCAGGGCGGGGGACCAAGGTCCGCCAGGCCCCTGTCCCACCATGTGCACTGACACACAGTCTTGCTGACTGACTGACAGTCCCCGCCCCAGAGATACCCACACCAAATCCCTGGGTGCCCTGAGCTGCCCCTGAGGGTTGGTGGGTGCCTGCCTGGACACATGCCTCCGTAATGGAGGCCTCTATTAATCCCGTTGCCTACTGACAGCTGCCCTCCTGCCCCTCCTCCTCCTCCTACGCCTCCTCCTCCTCCTCCTCTTCCTACTCTTCCTCCTCCTCTTTCTCCTCCTCCTCCTCCACCCCCTCCTCCTCTTCCTCATCCTCAGATGGACTCACTCAGGGCCCTTGGCCTAGGCAAGCCAGGGCTGCTGCTCTGGCTTCTGCAGCTTCTATCCAGTGGGGGGGTGTAGGAATCTGTTCCTGTCAGTCCCTGATTCCTGGGACCTTCCATGCCTCCAGCTGCCCCCACTCTCTAGTCCTGACCCCTCCTCAAGGATGCCCCCTTTCCCCTTACCCTCTGTCCCCCAGCTCCCAACTAACATCTACTGTGTTCCCAACTAACATCTACTACGCTACTTTACTGCCACCCTGCTTCTGCCCTTCAGCCCCGAGGGCCCAGGGCCAGCCCAGCTGCCATCTCACCATCCAGCAGGGGGACCTGCCCTAACCCCCTGCCACCACACCCACACACACAGCCCTGCACACACTCCTGGGCTCCCCTGCCTGCAGCCTGCCTCTCAAACAGTCTCCTTCTGCCCCCTAGCCCCCTTACAGCCTCTGCCACGGACCCCCACAGACACCTGGGCATGAGCAGTGCAGACATGCAAACAGCTCCCCTCGCCCCCACTCCAGTTGCTCCAAGGTTGTCAAGAGTCTTTTTTTCATGCTGTAGGGGAGGGAGTTGAGACAGTCCAATGTCCTGGGGAGCAAGAACTGCAAACAGTCCATCTACAATGTAACATTTGGGTCTCAGGCCGCCCAATCCCTAGTGCGCTGTGCAGACCTTTGACTGGCAAAAACACCCCATCTGAGCGTGAGATCTGGCTGGGCTAGTGGCTCTTTCTGTGGACTAAGAGACAGACAGACAGAGTTTTCAGGTTCAAAACCTATACTTCCCAGAAGATGGTCATTCACTTCGGTAAAAAAAAAAAAAAAAAAAAAAAAAAAAAAAGGCTTTTTATTTTTTTTCCTCCTGCCTGGGTAACCTGTCTCCTGCCTGTTTCAAAGTGAAAAAAGGGAAAAATCTTTTTTGGAGCGAAAAGGACCAAAATGCAGGCAGGTGGACTCCGTGGAAGGTGGATGGGGAGTTGCTCCTGCCCTGGCACTAGAGCCCCAGCTGCTGTTCCAGGTGCTCTCTGATAACAGAGATCTCCGTGTGTCGTGTCATGACACTGTCTCCAGGACTGACCCTCAGGATAATGAGGATTCAAAACGAGGCAGGTGATACTGCCTTCAAAAGTAAATCCAGGGAGGTTTGGCGGTATGTCAGAGGGTTGAGGGCTTGTGGCGCTCACGAATAGAGGGGACAGGTGGAAGGATTTGGGGTCTGGCCCCCAGACCGCCACCTGCAGGGGAGTCGCTTTACAGGGGGTGAAGCAGGTCTTTAGGAGCTCTATCTTTCTCTCCCACCCTGTATTTCCTCTGCTCTCTCCTTTTGTGTCTGTCAGATGCAAGGTCAGTAACAACAACAACAACAACAAAAACAATAACCACCACAGTGACCAAGCAACAAGGGCAGCGAAAGGGGAACAAATGGAGTGCAGGAGCTGTGGATTATTCGTGGCGTAGGCACTCAGCTGTGGCAATAACCCCTTGAGGCAATCAATCCATACATGAAGATGTAATACAGGTAACAGAGACGTATATGTCCCTGTGTGTTTCCACTGAGTTAATGTAAATGCACTTTTATTGACTTCTTCATTTATTTATTACCTTGCCAGGAGAATTTCTTTTCATTGCTAAAAAAAAGTGTCCCATCAAGGGTAGCAGGTGGTGCCACACCCAGTTAAGCACTCATGTTACAATGCAGGAGGACTGGGCTTCAACACCCTGGTTCCCACATGCCAGGGGAAATCTTTACAGGTGGTGCGGAAGTGCTGCAGTTGTCTCTCTCTGTGTCTCAAACTCTCTCTACCTCCCTTCCCTCTCAATTCCTGTCTATTTATTCCAGTGAATAATCAAGAAAATAGAAAGTAAAAAAAGAAAAAGGAAAAGGAAATATTCCACGACTTCAAATGGGCTACTCAGGACAATGCTTTCCTTGTTAAGATCCTCACAGCATTCCATATGCAGAAAGGCAAAGACGCCATGTATTTTTTAACCCAGTTTTTATATTTATTTATTTATTTATTTATTTAGGTGCTTATTCATTTTTGTTATTGATGAATTAATGTTTTACATTTGACATTGACTAAGGATCTGACACCAGCGGACTCCAGTACCCCTATATGGTACTCTGCCTCTACAAAACCCATCCATTGACCTGTCCATCCATCCATCCATCCACCCATACATCTATCCATCCATTCATCCATCCATCCATCCATCCTTCCATCCATCCATCCATCCACCAGTCAACCAAGCTAAGTACAAAAGGAGATCTCTCCTTGAATGGTGAGGAGAAACAACGATGCATAGGTAGGTTGCAAAGGCCCAGTTTGGCTGAATAGGGCAGAGGGGCTGAACCTGGGAATGTGTTGGGGCGTGTGGGTTTGGGTGGGATGAGCCGGAGACCCTGTGAGCTGGGTCACATTAGGGGCAGGCAGGGGGTGGAAGGGGTTGCGAACAGCTGTCACTGGAGAAGCATCACAAGTGCTGGAGCTGGTGAGCAGGGCACCTGGAAGAGAGGACAGACAAAGGAGAGAAGCAAAGTGCGGAGGAGAGGAGAGGGGAGAGGATGGTGAGGACAGGAGAGGACAGGAGAGGACAGGATTGGAGGGGACCTGAGAAACCTACCTGGACAAAGGCAGCATACGGACATCCAGGAAGGCAGGCAGGCATGCAGGCAGCTCTGGCCTGGGCTCCCAGGATCCCGGGCGCACCTCCACCTGTCTTCTCTTGGCTGCCAGCCCTGAGGTCCCTCGTCGGTCAGCACTGTCTTCCCATCCTTCCGTCCCTCTGTGCCAGGGCCCAGGCGTCTGGGCGCTGTTGCCTGACCTAGTGGCAGGGCAGTTGGGCTGCCCAGTGCCAGTGTGGCCAGCACAGATTGCCAGGGGCTAGGACATCACAGAGGGCTCATGTGGTTGCTAGGCCATGGGGACCCCGCCCATCCAGTTGACCAGCAGCCATGACCCCCACGCTGAACTTGACCTGAGGGGTGGTGGCCAGCCACCAGAGCCAGAGCCCCAGGCCAAAGCAGGTGCTGGTCGGCCGGGCCAAGGGGCTATGTGCAGATTGGTGTGTGTCTGGGCATGGGGCTGGCATCTGACAGTCCAGGGCGGGGGACCAAGGTCCGCCAGGCCCCTGTCCCACCATGTGCACTGACACACAGTCTTGCTGACTGACTGACAGTCCCCGCCCCAGAGATACCCACACCAAATCCCTGGGTGCCCTGAGCTGCCCCTGAGGGTTGGTGGGTGCCTGCCTGGACACATGCCTCCGTAATGGAGGCCTCTATTAATCCCGTTGCCTACTGACAGCTGCCCTCCTGCCCCTCTTCCTCCTCCTACGCCTCCTCCTCCTCCTCTTCCTACTCTTCCTCCTCCTCTTTCTCCTCCTCCTCCTCCACCCCCTCCTCCTCTTCCTCATCCTCAGATGGACTCACTCAGGGCCCTTGGCCTAGGCAAGCCTGGGCTGCTGCTCTGGCTTCTGCAGCTTCTATCCAGTGGGGGGGTGTAGGAATCTGTTCCTGTCAGTCCCTGATTCCTGGGACCTTCCATGCCTCCAGCTGCCCCCACTCTCTAGTCCTGACCCCTCCTCAAGGATGCCCCCTTTCCCCTTACCCTCTGTCCCCCAGCTCCCAACTAACATCTACTGTGTTCCCAACTAACATCTACTGCGCTACTTTACTGCCACCCTGCTTCTGCCCTTCAGCCCCGAGGGCCCAGGGCCAGCCCAGCTGCCATCTCACCATCCAGCAGGGGGACCTGCCCTAACCCCCTGCCACCACACCCACACACACAGCCCTGCACACACTCCTGGGCTCCCCTGCCTGCAGCCTGCCTCTCAAACAGTCTCCTTCTGCCCCCTAGCCCCCTTACAGCCTCTGCCACGGACCCCCACAGACACCTGGGCATGAGCAGTGCAGACATGCAAACAGCTCCCCTCGCCCCCACTCCAGTTGCTCCAAGGTTGTCAAGAGTCTTTTTTTCATGCTGTAGGGGAGGGAGTTGAGACAGTCCAATGTCCTGGGGAGCAAGAACTGCAAACAGTCCATCTACAATGTAACATTTGGGTCTCAGGCCGCCCAATCCCTAGTGCGCTGTGCAGACCTTTGACTGGCAAAAACACCCCATCTGAGCGTGAGATCTGGCTGGGCTAGTGGCTCTTTCTGTGGACTAAGAGACAGACAGACAGAGTTTTCAGGTTCAAAACCTATACTTCCCAGAAGATGGTCATTCACTTCGGTAAAAAAAAAAAAAAAAAAAGGCTTTTTATTTTTTTTCCTACTGGCTGGGTAACCTGTCTCCTGCCTGTTTCAAAGTGAAAAAAGGGAAAAATCTTTTTTGGAGCGAAAAGGACCAAAATGCAGGCAGGTGGACTCCATGGAAGGTGGATGGGGAGTTGCTCCTGCCCTGGCACTAGAGCCCCAGCTGCTGTTCCAGGTGCTCTCTGATAACAGAGATCTCCGTGTGTCGTGTCATGACACTGTCTCCAGGACTGACCCTCAGGATAATGAGGATTCAAAACGAGGCAGGTGATACTGCCTTCAAAAGTAAATCCAGGGAGGTTTGGCGGTATGTCAGAGGGTTGAGGGCTTGTGGCGCTCACGAATAGAGGGGACAGGTGGAAGGATTTGGGGTCTGGCCCCCAGACCGCCACCTGCAGGGGAGTCGCTTTACAGGGGGTGAAGCAGGTCTTTAGGAGCTCTATCTTTCTCTCCCACCCTGTATTTTCTCTGCTCTCTCCTTTTGTGTCTGTCAGATGCAAGGTCAGTAACAACAACAACAACAACAAAAACAATAACCACCACAGTGACCAAGCAACAAGGGCAGCGAAAGGGGAACAAATGGAGTGCAGGAGCTGTGGATTATTCGTGGCGTAGGCACTCAGCTGTGGCAATAACCCCTTGAGGCAATCAATCCATACATGAAGATGTAATACAGGTAACAGAGACGTATATGTCCCTGTGTGTTTCCACTGAGTTAATGTAAATGCACTTTTATTGACTTCTTCATTTATTTATTACCTTGCCAGGAGAATTTCTTTTCATTGCTAAAAAAAAGTGTCCCATCAAGGGTAGCAGGTGGTGCCACACCCAGTTAAGCACTCATGTTACAATGCAGGAGGACTGGGCTTCAACACCCTGGTTCCCACATGCCAGGGGAAATCTTTACAGGTGGTGCGGAAGTGCTGCAGTTGTCTCTCTCTGTGTCTCAAACTCTCTCTACCTCCCTTCCCTCTCAATTCCTGTCTATTTATTCCAGTGAATAATCAAGAAAATAGAAAGTAAAAAAAGAAAAAGGAAAAGGAAATATTCCACGACTTCAAATGGGCTACTCAGGACAATGCTTTCCTTGTTAAGATCCTCACAGCATTCCATATGCAGAAAGGCAAAGACGCCATGTATTTTTTAACCCAGTTTTTATATTTATTTATTTATTTATTTATTTAGGTGCTTATTCATTTTTGTTATTGATGAATTAATGTTTTACATTTGACATTGACTAAGGATCTGACACCAGCGGACTCCAGTACCCCTATATGGTACTCTGCCTCTACAAAACCCATCCATTGACCTGTCCATCCATCCATCCATCCACCCATACATCTATCCATCCATTCATCCATCCATCCATCCATCCTTCCATCCATCCATCCATCCACCAGTCAACCAAGCTAAGTACAAAAGGAGATCTCTCCTTGAATGGTGAGGAGAAACAACGATGCATAGGTAGGTTGCAAAGGCCCAGTTTGGCTGAATAGGGCAGAGGGGCTGAACCTGGGAATGTGTTGGGGCGTGTGGGTTTGGGTGGGATGAGCCGGAGACCCTGTGAGCTGGGTCACATTAGGGGCAGGCAGGGGGTGGAAGGGGTTGCGAACAGCTGTCACTGGAGAAGCATCACAAGTGCTGGAGCTGGTGAGCAGGGCACCTGGAAGAGAGGACAGACAAAGGAGAGAAGCAAAGTGCGGAGGAGAGGAGAGGGGAGAGGATGGTGAGGACAGGAGAGGACAGGAGAGGACAGGATTGGAGGGGACCTGAGAAACCTACCTGGACAAAGGCAGCATACGGACATCCAGGAAGGCAGGCAGGCATGCAGGCAGCTCTGGCCTGGGCTCCCAGGATCCCGGGCGCACCTCCACCTGTCTTCTCTTGGCTGCCAGCCCTGAGGTCCCTCGTCGGTCAGCACTGTCTTCCCATCCTTCCGTCCCTCTGTGCCAGGGCCCAGGCGTCTGGGCGCTGTTGCCTGACCTAGTGGCAGGGCAGTTGGGCTGCCCAGTGCCAGTGTGGCCAGCACAGATTGCCAGGGGCTAGGACATCACAGAGGGCTCATGTGGTTGCTAGGCCATGGGGACCCCGCCCATCCAGTTGACCAGCAGCCATGACCCCCACGCTGAACTTGACCTGAGGGGTGGTGGCCAGCCACCAGAGCCAGAGCCCCAGGCCAAAGCAGGTGCTGGTCGGCCGGGCCAAGGGGCTATGTGCAGATTGGTGTGTGTCTGGGCATGGGGCTGGCATCTGACAGTCCAGGGCGGGGGACCAAGGTCCGCCAGGCCCCTGTCCCACCATGTGCACTGACACACAGTCTTGCTGACTGACTGACAGTCCCCGCCCCAGAGATACCCACACCAAATCCCTGGGTGCCCTGAGCTGCCCCTGAGGGTTGGTGGGTGCCTGCCTGGACACATGCCTCCGTAATGGAGGCCTCTATTAATCCCGTTGCCTACTGACAGCTGCCCTCCTGCCCCTCCTCCTCCTCCTACGCCTCCTCCTCCTCCTCTTCCTACTCTTCCTCCTCCTCTTTCTCCTCCTCCTCCTCCACCCCCTCCTCCTCTTCCTCATCCTCAGATGGACTCACTCAGGGCCCTTGGCCTAGGCAAGCCAGGGCTGCTGCTCTGGCTTCTGCAGCTTCTATCCAGTGGGGGGGTGTAGGAATCTGTTCCTGTCAGTCCCTGATTCCTGGGACCTTCCATGCCTCCAGCTGCCCCCACTCTCTAGTCCTGACCCCTCCTCAAGGATGCCCCCTTTCCCCTTACCCTCTGTCCCCCAGCTCCCAACTAACATCTACTGTGTTCCCAACTAACATCTACTGCGCTACTTTACTGCCACCCTGCTTCTGCCCTTCAGCCCCGAGGGCCCAGGGCCAGCCCAGCTGCCATCTCACCATCCAGCAGGGGGACCTGCCCTAACCCCCTGCCACCACACCCACACACACAGCCCTGCACACACTCCTGGGCTCCCCTGCCTGCAGCCTGCCTCTCAAACAGTCTCCTTCTGCCCCCTAGCCCCCTTACAGCCTCTGCCACGGACCCCCACAGACACCTGGGCATGAGCAGTGCAGACATGCAAACAGCTCCCCTCGCCCCCACTCCAGTTGCTCCAAGGTTGTCAAGAGTCTTTTTTTCATGCTGTAGGGGAGGGAGTTGAGACAGTCCAATGTCCTGGGGAGCAAGAACTGCAAACAGTCCATCTACAATGTAACATTTGGGTCTCAGGCCGCCCAATCCCTAGTGCGCTGTGCAGACCTTTGACTGGCAAAAACACCCCATCTGAGCGTGAGATCTGGCTGGGCTAGTGGCTCTTTCTGTGGACTAAGAGACAGACAGACAGAGTTTTCAGGTTCAAAACCTATACTTCCCAGAAGATGGTCATTCACTTCGGTAAAAAAAAAAAAAAAAAGGCTTTTTATTTTTTTTCCTCCTGCCTGGGTAACCTGTCTCCTGCCTGTTTCAAAGTGAAAAAAGGGAAAAATATTTTTTGGAGCGAAAAGGACCAAAATGCAGGCAGGTGGACTCCATGGAAGGTGGATGGGGAGTTGCTCCTGCCCTGGCACTAGAGCCCCAGCTGCTGTTCCAGGTGCTCTCTGATAACAGAGATCTCCGTGTGTCGTGTCATGACACTGTCTCCAGGACTGACCCTCAGGATAATGAGGATTCAAAACGAGGCAGGTGATACTGCCTTCAAAAGTAAATCCAGGGAGGTTTGGCGGTATGTCAGAGGGTTGAGGGCTTGTGGCGCTCACGAATAGAGGGGACAGGTGGAAGGATTTGGGGTCTGGCCCCCAGACCGCCACCTGCAGGGGAGTCGCTTTACAGGGGGTGAAGCAGGTCTTTAGGAGCTCTATCTTTCTCTCCCACCCTGTATTTCCTCTGCTCTCTCCTTTTGTGTCTGTCAGATGCAAGGTCAGTAACAACAACAACAACAACAAAAACAATAACCACCACAGTGACCAAGCAACAAGGGCAGCGAAAGGGGAACAAATGGAGTGCAGGAGCTGTGGATTATTCGTGGCGTAGGCACTCAGCTGTGGCAATAACCCCTTGAGGCAATCAATCCATACATGAAGATGTAATACAGGTAACAGAGACGTATATGTCCCTGTGTGTTTCCACTGAGTTAATGTAAATGCACTTTTATTGACTTCTTCATTTATTTATTACCTTGCCAGGAGAATTTCTTTTCATTGCTAAAAAAAAGTGTCCCATCAAGGGTAGCAGTTGGTGCCACACCCAGTTAAGCACTCATGTTACAATGCAGGAGGACTGGGCTTCAACACCCTGGTTCCCACATGCCAGGGGAAATCTTTACAGGTGGTGCGGAAGTGCTGCAGTTGTCTCTCTCTGTGTCTCAAACTCTCTCTACCTCCCTTCCCTCTCAATTCCTGTCTATTTATTCCAGTGAATAATCAAGAAAATAGAAAGTAAAAAAAGAAAAAGGAAAAGGAAATATTCCACGACTTCAAATGGGCTACTCAGGACAATGCTTTCCTTGTTAAGATCCTCACAGCATTCCATATGCAGAAAGGCAAAGACGCCATGTATTTTTTAACCCAGTTTTTATATTTATTTATTTATTTATTTATTTAGGTGCTTATTCATTTTTGTTATTGATGAATTAATGTTTTACATTTGACATTGACTAAGGATCTGACACCAGCGGACTCCAGTACCCCTATATGGTACTCTGCCTCTACAAAACCCATCCATTGACCTGTACATCCATCCATCCATCCACCCATACATCTATCCATCCATTCATCCATCCATCCATCCATCCTTCCATCCATCCATCCATCCACCAGTCAACCAAGCTAAGTACAAAAGGAGATCTCTCCTTGAATGGTGAGGAGAAACAACGATGCATAGGTAGGTTGCAAAGGCCCAGTTTGGCTGAATAGGGCAGAGGGGCTGAACCTGGGAATGTGTTGGGGCGTGTGGGTTTGGGTGGGATGAGCCGGAGACCCTGTGAGCTGGGTCACATTAGGGGCAGGCAGGGGGTGGAAGGGGTTGCGAACAGCTGTCACTGGAGAAGCATCACAAGTGCTGGAGCTGGTGAGCAGGGCACCTGGAAGAGAGGACAGACAAAGGAGAGAAGCAAAGTGCGGAGGAGAGGAGAGGGGAGAGGATGGTGAGGACAGGAGAGGACAGGAGAGGACAGGATTGGAGGGGACCTGAGAAACCTACCTGGACAAAGGCAGCATACGGACATCCAGGAAGGCAGGCAGGCATGCAGGCAGCTCTGGCCTGGGCTCCCAGGATCCCGGGCGCACCTCCACCTGTCTTCTCTTGGCTGCCAGCCCTGAGGTCCCTCGTCGGTCAGCACTGTCTTCCCATCCTTCCGTCCCTCTGTGCCAGGGCCCAGGCGTCTGGGCGCTGTTGCCTGACCTAGTGGCAGGGCAGTTGGGCTGCCCAGTGCCAGTGTGGCCAGCACAGATTGCCAGGGGCTAGGACATCACAGAGGGCTCATGTGGTTGCTAGGCCATGGGGACCCCGCCCATCCAGTTGACCAGCAGCCATGACCCCCACGCTGAACTTGACCTGAGGGGTGGTGGCCAGCCACCAGAGCCAGAGCCCCAGGCCAAAGCAGGTGCTGGTCGGCCGGGCCAAGGGGCTATGTGCAGATTGGTGTGTGTCTGGGCATGGGGCTGGCATCTGACAGTCCAGGGCGGGGGACCAAGGTCCGCCAGGCCCCTGTCCCACCATGTGCACTGACACACAGTCTTGCTGACTGACTGACAGTCCCCGCCCCAGAGATACCCACACCAAATCCCTGGGTGCCCTGAGCTGCCCCTGAGGGTTGGTGGGTGCCTGCCTGGACACATGCCTCCGTAATGGAGGCCTCTATTAATCCCGTTGCCTACTGACAGCTGCCCTCCTGCCCCTCTTCCTCCTCCTACGCCTCCTCCTCCTCCTCTTCCTACTCTTCCTCCTCCTCTTTCTCCTCCTCCTCCTCCACCCCCTCCTCCTCTTCCTCATCCTCAGATGGACTCACTCAGGGCCCTTGGCCTAGGCAAGCCTGGGCTGCTGCTCTGGCTTCTGCAGCTTCTATCCAGTGGGGGGGTGTAGGAATCTGTTCCTGTCAGTCCCTGATTCCTGGGACCTTCCATGCCTCCAGCTGCCCCCACTCTCTAGTCCTGACCCCTCCTCAAGGATGCCCCCTTTCCCCTTACCCTCTGTCCCCCAGCTCCCAACTAACATCTACTGTGTTCCCAACTAACATCTACTGCGCTACTTTACTGCCACCCTGCTTCTGCCCTTCAGCCCCGAGGGCCCAGGGCCAGCCCAGCTGCCATCTCACCATCCAGCAGGGGGACCTGCCCTAACCCCCTGCCACCACACCCACACACACAGCCCTGCACACACTCCTGGGCTCCCCTGCCTGCAGCCTGCCTCTCAAACAGTCTCCTTCTGCCCCCTAGCCCCCTTACAGCCTCTGCCACGGACCCCCACAGACACCTGGGCATGAGCAGTGCAGACATGCAAACAGCTCCCCTCGCCCCCACTCCAGTTGCTCCAAGGTTGTCAAGAGTCTTTTTTTCATGCTGTAGGGGAGGGAGTTGAGACAGTCCAATGTCCTGGGGAGCAAGAACTGCAAACAGTCCATCTACAATGTAACATTTGGGTCTCAGGCCGCCCAATCCCTAGTGCGCTGTGCAGACCTTTGACTGGCAAAAACACCCCATCTGAGCGTGAGATCTGGCTGGGCTAGTGGCTCTTTCTGTGGACTAAGAGACAGACAGACAGAGTTTTCAGGTTCAAAACCTATACTTCCCAGAAGATGGTCATTCACTTCGGTAAAAAAAAAAAAAAAAAAGGCTTTTTATTTTTTTTCCTCCTGCCTGGGTAACCTGTCTCCTGCCTGTTTCAAAGTGAAAAAAGGGAAAAATATTTTTTGGAGCGAAAAGGACCAAAATGCAGGCAGGTGGACTCCATGGAAGGTGGATGGGGAGTTGCTCCTGCCCTGGCACTAGAGCCCCAGCTGCTGTTCCAGGTGCTCTCTGATAACAGAGATCTCCGTGTGTCGTGTCATGACACTGTCTCCAGGACTGACCCTCAGGATAATGAGGATTCAAAACGAGGCAGGTGATACTGCCTTCAAAAGTAAATCCAGGGAGGTTTGGCGGTATGTCAGAGGGTTGAGGGCTTGTGGCGCTCACGAATAGAGGGGACAGGTGGAAGGATTTGGGGTCTGGCCCCCAGACCGCCACCTGCAGGGGAGTCGCTTTACAGGGGGTGAAGCAGGTCTTTAGGAGCTCTATCTTTCTCTCCCACCCTGTATTTCCTCTGCTCTCTCCTTTTGTGTCTGTCAGATGCAAGGTCAGTAACAACAACAACAACAACAAAAACAATAACCACCACAGTGACCAAGCAACAAGGGCAGCGAAAGGGGAACAAATGGAGTGCAGGAGCTGTGGATTATTCGTGGCGTAGGCACTCAGCTGTGGCAATAACCCCTTGAGGCAATCAATCCATACATGAAGATGTAATACAGGTAACAGAGACGTATATGTCCCTGTGTGTTTCCACTGAGTTAATGTAAATGCACTTTTATTGACTTCTTCATTTATTTATTACCTTGCCAGGAGAATTTCTTTTCATTGCTAAAAAAAAGTGTCCCATCAAGGGTAGCAGTTGGTGCCACACCCA
The DNA here is from genome assembly GCF_950295315.1 of Erinaceus europaeus. Lineage (NCBI taxonomy): Eukaryota > Metazoa > Chordata > Mammalia > Eulipotyphla > Erinaceidae > Erinaceus > Erinaceus europaeus. The sequence goes on from NW_026647177.1 coordinate 178,608, forward strand.
GTTAAGCACTCATGTTACAATGCAGGAGGACTGGGCTTCAACACCCTGGTTCCCACATGCCAGGGGAAATCTTTACAGGTGGTGCGGAAGTGCTGCAGTTGTCTCTCTCTGTCTCTCAAACTCTCTCTACCTCCCTTCCCTCTCAATTCCTGTCTATTTATTCCAGTGAATAATCAAGAAAATAGAAAGTAAAAAAAGAAAAAGGAAAAGGAAATATTCCACGACTTCAAATGGGCTACTCAGGACAATGCTTTCCTTGTTAAGATCCTCACAGCATTCCATATGCAGAAAGGCAAAGACGCCATGTATTTTTTAACCCAGTTTTTATATTTATTTATTTATTTATTTATTTAGGTGCTTATTCATTTTTGTTATTGATGAATTAATGTTTTACATTTGACATTGACTAAGGATCTGACACCAGCGGACTCCAGTACCCCTATATGGTACTCTGCCTCTACAAAACCCATCCATTGACCTGTACATCCATCCATCCATCCACCCATACATCTATCCATCCATTCATCCATCCATCCATCCATCCTTCCATCCATCCATCCATCCACCAGTCAACCAAGCTAAGTACAAAAGGAGATCTCTCCTTGAATGGTGAGGAGAAACAACGATGCATAGGTAGGTTGCAAAGGCCCAGTTTGGCTGAATAGGGCAGAGGGGCTGAACCTGGGAATGTGTTGGGGCGTGTGGGTTTGGGTGGGATGAGCCGGAGACCCTGTGAGCTGGGTCACATTAGGGGCAGGCAGGGGGTGGAAGGGGTTGCGAACAGCTGTCACTGGAGAAGCATCACAAGTGCTGGAGCTGGTGAGCAGGGCACCTGGAAGAGAGGACAGACAAAGGAGAGAAGCAAAGTGCGGAGGAGAGGAGAGGGGAGAGGATGGTGAGGACAGGAGAGGACAGGAGAGGACAGGATTGGAGGGGACCTGAGAAACCTACCTGGACAAAGGCAGCATACGGACATCCAGGAAGGCAGGCAGGCATGCAGGCAGCTCTGGCCTGGGCTCCCAGGATCCCGGGCGCACCTCCACCTGTCTTCTCTTGGCTGCCAGCCCTGAGGTCCCTCGTCGGTCAGCACTGTCTTCCCATCCTTCCGTCCCTCTGTGCCAGGGCCCAGGCGTCTGGGCGCTGTTGCCTGACCTAGTGGCAGGGCAGTTGGGCTGCCCAGTGCCAGTGTGGCCAGCACAGATTGCCAGGGGCTAGGACATCACAGAGGGCTCATGTGGTTGCTAGGCCATGGGGACCCCGCCCATCCAGTTGACCAGCAGCCATGACCCCCACGCTGAACTTGACCTGAGGGGTGGTGGCCAGCCACCAGAGCCAGAGCCCCAGGCCAAAGCAGGTGCTGGTCGGCCGGGCCAAGGGGCTATGTGCAGATTGGTGTGTGTCTGGGCATGGGGCTGGCATCTGACAGTCCAGGGCGGGGGACCAAGGTCCGCCAGGCCCCTGTCCCACCATGTGCACTGACACACAGTCTTGCTGACTGACTGACAGTCCCCGCCCCAGAGATACCCACACCAAATCCCTGGGTGCCCTGAGCTGCCCCTGAGGGTTGGTGGGTGCCTGCCTGGACACATGCCTCCGTAATGGAGGCCTCTATTAATCCCGTTGCCTACTGACAGCTGCCCTCCTGCCCCTCTTCCTCCTCCTACGCCTCCTCCTCCTCCTCTTCCTACTCTTCCTCCTCCTCTTTCTCCTCCTCCTCCTCCACCCCCTCCTCCTCTTCCTCATCCTCAGATGGACTCACTCAGGGCCCTTGGCCTAGGCAAGCCTGGGCTGCTGCTCTGGCTTCTGCAGCTTCTATCCAGTGGGGGGGTGTAGGAATCTGTTCCTGTCAGTCCCTGATTCCTGGGACCTTCCATGCCTCCAGCTGCCCCCACTCTCTAGTCCTGACCCCTCCTCAAGGATGCCCCCTTTCCCCTTACCCTCTGTCCCCCAGCTCCCAACTAACATCTACTGTGTTCCCAACTAACATCTACTGCGCTACTTTACTGCCACCCTGCTTCTGCCCTTCAGCCCCGAGGGCCCAGGGCCAGCCCAGCTGCCATCTCACCATCCAGCAGGGGGACCTGCCCTAACCCCCTGCCACCACACCCACACACACAGCCCTGCACACACTCCTGGGCTCCCCTGCCTGCAGCCTGCCTCTCAAACAGTCTCCTTCTGCCCCCTAGCCCCCTTACAGCCTCTGCCACGGACCCCCACAGACACCTGGGCATGAGCAGTGCAGACATGCAAACAGCTCCCCTCGCCCCCACTCCAGTTGCTCCAAGGTTGTCAAGAGTCTTTTTTTCATGCTGTAGGGGAGGGAGTTGAGACAGTCCAATGTCCTGGGGAGCAAGAACTGCAAACAGTCCATCTACAATGTAACATTTGGGTCTCAGGCCGCCCAATCCCCAGTGCGCTGTGCAGACCTTTGACTGGCAAAAACACCCCATCTGAGCGTGAGATCTGGCTGGGCTAGTGGCTCTTTCTGTGGACTAAGAGACAGACAGACAGAGTTTTCAGGTTCAAAACCTATACTTCCCAGAAGATGGTCATTCACTTCGGTAAAAAAAAAAAAAAAAAAAAAAAAAAAAAAAGGCTTTTTATTTTTTTTCCTCCTGCCTGGGTAACCTGTCTCCTGCCTGTTTCAAAGTGAAAAAAGGGAAAAGTCTTTTTTGGAGCGAAAAGGACCAAAATGCAGGCAGGTGGACTCCATGGAAGGTGGATGGGGAGTTGCTCCTGCCCTGGCACTAGAGCCCCAGCTGCTGTTCCAGGTGCTCTCTGATAACAGAGATCTCCGTGTGTCGTGTCATGACACTGTCTCCAGGACTGACCCTCAGGATAATGAGGATTCAAAACGAGGCAGGTGATACTGCCTTCAAAAGTAAATCCAGGGAGGTTTGGCGGTATGTCAGAGGGTTGAGGGCTTGTGGCGCTCACGAATAGAGGGGACAGGTGGAAGGATTTGGGGTCTGGCCCCCAGACCGCCACCTGCAGGGGAGTCGCTTTACAGGGGGTGAAGCAGGTCTTTAGGAGCTCTATCTTTCTCTCCCACCCTGTATTTCCTCTGCTCTCTCCTTTTGTGTCTGTCAGATGCAAGGTCAGTAACAACAACAACAACAACAAAAACAATAACCACCACAGTGACCAAGCAACAAGGGCAGCGAAAGGGGAACAAATGGAGTGCAGGAGCTGTGGATTATTCGTGGCGTAGGCACTCAGCTGTGGCAATAACCCCTTGAGGCAATCAATCCATACATGAAGATGTAATACAGGTAACAGAGACGTATATGTCCCTGTGTGTTTCCACTGAGTTAATGTAAATGCACTTTTATTGACTTCTTCATTTATTTATTACCTTGCCAGGAGAATTTCTTTTCATTGCTAAAAAAAAGTGTCCCATCAAGGGTAGCAGTTGGTGCCACACCCAGTTAAGCACTCATGTTACAATGCAGGAGGACTGGGCTTCAACACCCTGGTTCCCACATGCCAGGGGAAATCTTTACAGGTGGTGCGGAAGTGCTGCAGTTGTCTCTCTCTGTGTCTCAAACTCTCTCTACCTCCCTTCCCTCTCAATTCCTGTCTATTTATTCCAGTGAATAATCAAGAAAATAGAAAGTAAAAAAAGAAAAAGGAAAAGGAAATATTCCACGACTTCAAATGGGCTACTCAGGACAATGCTTTCCTTGTTAAGATCCTCACAGCATTCCATATGCAGAAAGGCAAAGACGCCATGTATTTTTTAACCCAGTTTTTATATTTATTTATTTATTTATTTATTTAGGTGCTTATTCATTTTTGTTATTGATGAATTAATGTTTTACATTTGACATTGACTAAGGATCTGACACCAGCGGACTCCAGTACCCCTATATGGTACTCTGCCTCTACAAAACCCATCCATTGACCTGTCCATCCATCCATTCATCCACCCATACATCTATCCATCCATTCATCCATCCATCCATCCATCCTTCCATCCATCCATCCATCCACCAGTCAACCAAGCTAAGTACAAAAGGAGATCTCTCCTTGAATGGTGAGGAGAAACAACGATGCATAGGTAGGTTGCAAAGGCCCAGTTTGGCTGAATAGGGCAGAGGGGCTGAACCTGGGAATGTGTTGGGGCGTGTGGGTTTGGGTGGGATGAGCCGGAGACCCTGTGAGCTGGGTCACATTAGGGGCAGGCAGGGGGTGGAAGGGGTTGCGAACAGCTGTCACTGGAGAAGCATCACAAGTGCTGGAGCTGGTGAGCAGGGCACCTGGAAGAGAGGACAGACAAAGGAGAGAAGCAAAGTGCGGAGGAGAGGAGAGGGGAGAGGATGGTGAGGACAGGAGAGGACAGGAGAGGACAGGATTGGAGGGGACCTGAGAAACCTACCTGGACAAAGGCAGCATACGGACATCCAGGAAGGCAGGCAGGCATGCAGGCAGCTCTGGCCTGGGCTCCCAGGATCCCGGGCGCACCTCCACCTGTCTTCTCTTGGCTGCCAGCCCTGAGGTCCCTCGTCGGTCAGCACTGTCTTCCCATCCTTCCGTCCCTCTGTGCCAGGGCCCAGGCGTCTGGGCGCTGTTGCCTGACCTAGTGGCAGGGCAGTTGGGCTGCCCAGTGCCAGTGTGGCCAGCACAGATTGCCAGGGGCTAGGACATCACAGAGGGCTCATGTGGTTGCTAGGCCATGGGGACCCCGCCCATCCAGTTGACCAGCAGCCATGACCCCCACGCTGAACTTGACCTGAGGGGTGGTGGCCAGCCACCAGAGCCAGAGCCCCAGGCCAAAGCAGGTGCTGGTCGGCCGGGCCAAGGGGCTATGTGCAGATTGGTGTGTGTCTGGGCATGGGGCTGGCATCTGACAGTCCAGGGCGGGGGACCAAGGTCCGCCAGGCCCCTGTCCCACCATGTGCACTGACACACAGTCTTGCTGACTGACTGACAGTCCCCGCCCCAGAGATACCCACACCAAATCCCTGGGTGCCCTGAGCTGCCCCTGAGGGTTGGTGGGTGCCTGCCTGGACACATGCCTCCGTAATGGAGGCCTCTATTAATCCCGTTGCCTACTGACAGCTGCCCTCCTGCCCCTCTTCCTCCTCCTACGCCTCCTCCTCCTCCTCTTCCTACTCTTCCTCCTCCTCTTTCTCCTCCTCCTCCTCCACCCCCTCCTCCTCTTCCTCATCCTCAGATGGACTCACTCAGGGCCCTTGGCCTAGGCAAGCCTGGGCTGCTGCTCTGGCTTCTGCAGCTTCTATCCAGTGGGGGGGTGTAGGAATCTGTTCCTGTCAGTCCCTGATTCCTGGGACCTTCCATGCCTCCAGCTGCCCCCACTCTCTAGTCCTGACCCCTCCTCAAGGATGCCCCCTTTCCCCTTACCCTCTGTCCCCCAGCTCCCAACTAACATCTACTGTGTTCCCAACTAACATCTACTGCGCTACTTTACTGCCACCCTGCTTCTGCCCTTCAGCCCCGAGGGCCCAGGGCCAGCCCAGCTGCCATCTCACCATCCAGCAGGGGGACCTGCCCTAACCCCCTGCCACCACACCCACACACACAGCCCTGCACACACTCCTGGGCTCCCCTGCCTGCAGCCTGCCTCTCAAACAGTCTCCTTCTGCCCCCTAGCCCCCTTACAGCCTCTGCCACGGACCCCCACAGACACCTGGGCATGAGCAGTGCAGACATGCAAACAGCTCCCCTCGCCCCCACTCCAGTTGCTCCAAGGTTGTCAAGAGTCTTTTTTTCATGCTGTAGGGGAGGGAGTTGAGACAGTCCAATGTCCTGGGGAGCAAGAACTGCAAACAGTCCATCTACAATGTAACATTTGGGTCTCAGGCCGCCCAATCCCTAGTGCGCTGTGCAGACCTTTGACTGGCAAAAACACCCCATCTGAGCGTGAGATCTGGCTGGGCTAGTGGCTCTTTCTGTGGACTAAGAGACAGACAGACAGAGTTTTCAGGTTCAAAACCTATACTTCCCAGAAGATGGTCATTCACTTCGGTAAAAAAAAAAAAAAAAAAAAAAAAAAAAAAAAAAGGCTTTTTATTTTTTTTCCTACTGGCTGGGTAACCTGTCTCCTGCCTGTTTCAAAGTGAAAAAAGGGAAAAATCTTTTTTGGAGCGAAAAGGACCAAAATGCAGGCAGGTGGACTCCGTGGAAGGTGGATGGGGAGTTGCTCCTGCCCTGGCACTAGAGCCCCAGCTGCTGTTCCAGGTGCTCTCTGATAACAGAGATCTCCGTGTGTCGTGTCATGACACTGTCTCCAGGACTGACCCTCAGGATAATGAGGATTCAAAACGAGGCAGGTGATACTGCCTTCAAAAGTAAATCCAGGGAGGTTTGGCGGTATGTCAGAGGGTTGAGGGCTTGTGGCGCTCACGAATAGAGGGGACAGGTGGAAGGATTTGGGGTCTGGCCCCCAGACCGCCACCTGCAGGGGAGTCGCTTTACAGGGGGTGAAGCAGGTCTTTAGGAGCTCTATCTTTCTCTCCCACCCTGTATTTCCTCTGCTCTCTCCTTTTGTGTCTGTCAGATGCAAGGTCAGTAACAACAACAACAACAACAAAAACAATAACCACCACAGTGACCAAGCAACAAGGGCAGCGAAAGGGGAACAAATGGAGTGCAGGAGCTGTGGATTATTCGTGGCGTAGGCACTCAGCTGTGGCAATAACCCCTTGAGGCAATCAATCCATACATGAAGATGTAATACAGGTAACAGAGACGTATATGTCCCTGTGTGTTTCCACTGAGTTAATGTAAATGCACTTTTATTGACTTCTTCATTTATTTATTACCTTGCCAGGAGAATTTCTTTTCATTGCTAAAAAAAAGTGTCCCATCAAGGGTAGCAGGTGGTGCCACACCCAGTTAAGCACTCATGTTACAATGCAGGAGGACTGGGCTTCAACACCCTGGTTCCCACATGCCAGGGGAAATCTTTACAGGTGGTGCGGAAGTGCTGCAGTTGTCTCTCTCTGTGTCTCAAACTCTCTCTACCTCCCTTCCCTCTCAATTCCTGTCTATTTATTCCAGTGAATAATCAAGAAAATAGAAAGTAAAAAAAGAAAAAGGAAAAGGAAATATTCCACGACTTCAAATGGGCTACTCAGGACAATGCTTTCCTTGTTAAGATCCTCACAGCATTCCATATGCAGAAAGGCAAAGACGCCATGTATTTTTTAACCCAGTTTTTATATTTATTTATTTATTTATTTATTTAGGTGCTTATTCATTTTTGTTATTGATGAATTAATGTTTTACATTTGACATTGACTAAGGATCTGACACCAGCGGACTCCAGTACCCCTATATGGTACTCTGCCTCTACAAAACCCATCCATTGACCTGTCCATCCATCCATCCATCCACCCATACATCTATCCATCCATTCATCCATCCATCCATCCATCCTTCCATCCATCCATCCATCCACCAGTCAACCAAGCTAAGTACAAAAGGAGATCTCTCCTTGAATGGTGAGGAGAAACAACGATGCATAGGTAGGTTGCAAAGGCCCAGTTTGGCTGAATAGGGCAGAGGGGCTGAACCTGGGAATGTGTTGGGGCGTGTGGGTTTGGGTGGGATGAGCCGGAGACCCTGTGAGCTGGGTCACATTAGGGGCAGGCAGGGGGTGGAAGGGGTTGCGAACAGCTGTCACTGGAGAAGCATCACAAGTGCTGGAGCTGGTGAGCAGGGCACCTGGAAGAGAGGACAGACAAAGGAGAGAAGCAAAGTGCGGAGGAGAGGAGAGGGGAGAGGATGGTGAGGACAGGAGAGGACAGGAGAGGACAGGATTGGAGGGGACCTGAGAAACCTACCTGAACAAAGGCAGCATACGGACATCCAGGAAGGCAGGCAGGCATGCAGGCAGCTCTGGCCTGGGCTCCCAGGATCCCGGGCGCACCTCCACCTGTCTTCTCTTGGCTGCCAGCCCTGAGGTCCCTCGTCGGTCAGCACTGTCTTCCCATCCTTCCGTCCCTCTGTGCCAGGGCCCAGGCGTCTGGGCGCTGTTGCCTGACCTAGTGGCAGGGCAGTTGGGCTGCCCAGTGCCAGTGTGGCCAGCACAGATTGCCAGGGGCTAGGACATCACAGAGGGCTCATGTGGTTGCTAGGCCATGGGGACCCCGCCCATCCAGTTGACCAGCAGCCATGACCCCCACGCTGAACTTGACCTGAGGGGTGGTGGCCAGCCACCAGAGCCAGAGCCCCAGGCCAAAGCAGGTGCTGGTCGGCCGGGCCAAGGGGCTATGTGCAGATTGGTGTGTGTCTGGGCATGGGGCTGGCATCTGACAGTCCAGGGCGGGGGACCAAGGTCCGCCAGGCCCCTGTCCCACCATGTGCACTGACACACAGTCTTGCTGACTGACTGACAGTCCCCGCCCCAGAGATACCCACACCAAATCCCTGGGTGCCCTGAGCTGCCCCTGAGGGTTGGTGGGTGCCTGCCTGGACACATGCCTCCGTAATGGAGGCCTCTATTAATCCCGTTGCCTACTGACAGCTGCCCTCCTGCCCCTCTTCCTCCTCCTACGCCTCCTCCTCCTCCTCTTCCTACTCTTCCTCCTCCTCTTTCTCCTCCTCCTCCTCCACCCCCTCCTCCTCTTCCTCATCCTCAGATGGACTCACTCAGGGCCCTTGGCCTAGGCAAGCCTGGGCTGCTGCTCTGGCTTCTGCAGCTTCTATCCAGTGGGGGGGTGTAGGAATCTGTTCCTGTCAGTCCCTGATTCCTGGGACCTTCCATGCCTCCAGCTGCCCCCACTCTCTAGTCCTGACCCCTCCTCAAGGATGCCCCCTTTCCCCTTACCCTCTGTCCCCCAGCTCCCAACTAACATCTACTGTGTTCCCAACTAACATCTACTGCGCTACTTTACTGCCACCCTGCTTCTGCCCTTCAGCCCCGAGGGCCCAGGGCCAGCCCAGCTGCCATCTCACCATCCAGCAGGGGGACCTGCCCTAACCCCCTGCCACCACACCCACACACACAGCCCTGCACACACTCCTGGGCTCCCCTGCCTGCAGCCTGCCTCTCAAACAGTCTCCTTCTGCCCCCTAGTCCCCTTACAGCCTCTGCCACGGACCCCCACAGACACCTGGGCATGAGCAGTGCAGACATGCAAACAGCTCCCCTCGCCCCCACTCCAGTTGCTCCAAGGTTGTCAAGAGTCTTTTTTTCATGCTGTAGGGGAGGGAGTTGAGACAGTCCAATGTCCTGGGGAGCAAGAACTGCAAACAGTCCATCTACAATGTAACATTTGGGTCTCAGGCCGCCCAATCCCTAGTGCGCTGTGCAGACCTTTGACTGGCAAAAACACCCCATCTGAGCGTGAGATCTGGCTGGGCTAGTGGCTCTTTCTGTGGACTAAGAGACAGACAGACAGAGTTTTCAGGTTCAAAACCTATACTTCCCAGAAGATGGTCATTCACTTCGGTAAAAAAAAAAAAAAAAAAAAGGCTTTTTATTTTTTTTCCTCCTGCCTGGGTAACCTGTCTCCTGCCTGTTTCAAAGTGAAAAAAGGGAAAAATCTTTTTTGGAGCGAAAAGGACCAAAATGCAGGCAGGTGGACTCCATGGAAGGTGGATGGGGAGTTGCTCCTGCCCTGGCACTAGAGCCCCAGCTGCTGTTCCAGGTGCTCTCTGATAACAGAGATCTCCGTGTGTCGTGTCATGACACTGTCTCCAGGACTGACCCTCAGGATAATGAGGATTCAAAACGAGGCAGGTGATACTGCCTTCAAAAGTAAATCCAGGGAGGTTTGGCGGTATGTCAGAGGGTTGAGGGCTTGTGGCGCTCACGAATAGAGGGGACAGGTGGAAGGATTTGGGGTCTGGCCCCCAGACTGCCACCTGCAGGGGAGTCGCTTTACAGGGGGTGAAGCAGGTCTTTAGGAGCTCTATCTTTCTCTCCCACCCTGTATTTCCTCTGCTCTCTCCTTTTGTGTCTGTCAGATGCAAGGTCAGTAACAACAACAACAACAACAAAAACAATAACCACCACAGTGACCAAGCAACAAGGGCAGCGAAAGGGGAACAAATGGAGTGCAGGAGCTGTGGATTATTCGTGGCGTAGGCACTCAGCTGTGGCAATAACCCCTTGAGGCAATCAATCCATACATGAAGATGTAATACAGGTAACAGAGACGTATATGTCCCTGTGTGTTTCCACTGAGTTAATGTAAATGCACTTTTATTGACTTCTTCATTTATTTATTACCTTGCCAGGAGAATTTCTTTTCATTGCTAAAAAAAAGTGTCCCATCAAGGGTAGCAGTTGGTGCCACACCCAGTTAAGCACTCATGTTACAATGCAGGAGGACTGGGCTTCAACACCCTGGTTCCCACATGCCAGGGGAAATCTTTACAGGTGGTGCGGAAGTGCTGCAGTTGTCTCTCTCTGTGTCTCAAACTCTCTCTACCTCCCTTCCCTCTCAATTCCTGTCTATTTATTCCAGTGAATAATCAAGAAAATAGAAAGTAAAAAAAGAAAAAGGAAAAGGAAATATTCCACGACTTCAAATGGGCTACTCAGGACAATGCTTTCCTTGTTAAGATCCTCACAGCATTCCATATGCAGAAAGGCAAAGACGCCATGTATTTTTTAACCCAGTTTTTATATTTATTTATTTATTTATTTATTTAGGTGCTTATTCATTTTTGTTATTGATGAATTAATGTTTTACATTTGACATTGACTAAGGATCTGACACCAGCGGACTCCAGTACCCCTATATGGTACTCTGCCTCTACAAAACCCATCCATTGACCTGTCCATCCATCCATCCATCCACCCATACATCTATCCATCCATTCATCCATCCATCCATCCATCCTTCCATCCATCCATCCATCCACCAGTCAACCAAGCTAAGTACAAAAGGAGATCTCTCCTTGAATGGTGAGGAGAAACAACGATGCATAGGTAGGTTGCAAAGGCCCAGTTTGGCTGAATAGGGCAGAGGGGCTGAACCTGGGAATGTGTTGGGGCGTGTGGGTTTGGGTGGGATGAGCCGGAGACCCTGTGAGCTGGGTCACATTAGGGGCAGGCAGGGGGTGGAAGGGGTTGCGAACAGCTGTCACTGGAGAAGCATCACAAGTGCTGGAGCTGGTGAGCAGGGCACCTGGAAGAGAGGACAGACAAAGGAGAGAAGCAAAGTGCGGAGGAGAGGAGAGGGGAGAGGATGGTGAGGACAGGAGAGGACAGGAGAGGACAGGATTGGAGGGGACCTGAGAAACCTACCTGGACAAAGGCAGCATACGGACATCCAGGAAGGCAGGCAGGCATGCAGGCAGCTCTGGCCTGGGCTCCCAGGATCCCGGGCGCACCTCCACCTGTCTTCTCTTGGCTGCCAGCCCTGAGGTCCCTCGTCGGTCAGCACTGTCTTCCCATCCTTCCGTCCCTCTGTGCCAGGGCCCAGGCGTCTGGGCGCTGTTGCCTGACCTAGTGGCAGGGCAGTTGGGCTGCCCAGTGCCAGTGTGGCCAGCACAGATTGCCAGGGGCTAGGACATCACAGAGGGCTCATGTGGTTGCTAGGCCATGGGGACCCCGCCCATCCAGTTGACCAGCAGCCATGACCCCCACGCTGAACTTGACCTGAGGGGTGGTGGCCAGCCACCAGAGCCAGAGCCCCAGGCCAAAGCAGGTGCTGGTCGGCCGGGCCAAGGGGCTATGTGCAGATTGGTGTGTGTCTGGGCATGGGGCTGGCATCTGACAGTCCAGGGCGGGGGACCAAGGTCCGCCAGGCCCCTGTCCCACCATGTGCACTGACACACAGTCTTGCTGACTGACTGACAGTCCCCGCCCCAGAGATACCCACACCAAATCCCTGGGTGCCCTGAGCTGCCCCTGAGGGTTGGTGGGTGCCTGCCTGGACACATGCCTCCGTAATGGAGGCCTCTATTAATCCCGTTGCCTACTGACAGCTGCCCTCCTGCCCCTCCTCCTCCTCCTACGCCTCCTCCTCCTCCTCTTCCTACTCTTCCTCCTCCTCTTTCTCCTCCTCCTCCTCCACCCCCTCCTCCTCTTCCTCATCCTCAGATGGACTCACTCAGGGCCCTTGGCCTAGGCAAGCCAGGGCTGCTGCTCTGGCTTCTGCAGCTTCTATCCAGTGGGGGGGTGTAGGAATCTGTTCCTGTCAGTCCCTGATTCCTGGGACCTTCCATGCCTCCAGCTGCCCCCACTCTCTAGTCCTGACCCCTCCTCAAGGATGCCCCCTTTCCCCTTACCCTCTGTCCCCCAGCTCCCAACTAACATCTACTGTGTTCCTCCCTGCGCTACTTTACTGCCACCCTGCTTCTGCCCTTCAGCCCCGAGGGCCCAGGGCCAGCCCAGCTGCCATCTCACCATCCAGCAGGGGGACCTGCCCTAACCCCCTGCCACCACACCCACACACACAGCCCTGCACACACTCCTGGGCTCCCCTGCCTGCAGCCTGCCTCTCAAACAGTCTCCTTCTGCCCCCTAGCCCCCTTACAGCCTCTGCCACGGACCCCCACAGACACCTGGGCATGAGCAGTGCAGACATGCAAACAGCTCCCCTCGCCCCCACTCCAGTTGCTCCAAGGTTGTCAAGAGTCTTTTTTTCATGCTGTAGGGGAGGGAGTTGAGACAGTCCAATGTCCTGGGGAGCAAGAACTGCAAACAGTCCATCTACAATGTAACATTTGGGTCTCAGGCCGCCCAATCCCTAGTGCGCTGTGCAGACCTTTGACTGGCAAAAACACCCCATCTGAGCGTGAGATCTGGCTGGGCTAGTGGCTCTTTCTGTGGACTAAGAGACAGACAGACAGAGTTTTCAGGTTCAAAACCTATACTTCCCAGAAGATGGTCATTCACTTCGGTAAAAAAAAAAAAAAAAAAAGGCTTTTTATTTTTTTTCCTCCTGCCTGGGTAACCTGTCTCCTGCCTGTTTCAAAGTGAAAAAAGGGAAAAATCTTTTTTGGAGCGAAAAGGACCAAAATGCAGGCAGGTGGACTCCGTGGAAGGTGGATGGGGAGTTGCTCCTGCCCTGGCACTAGAGCCCCAGCTGCTGTTCCAGGTGCTCTCTGATAACAGAGATCTCCGTGTGTCGTGTCATGACACTGTCTCCAGGACTGACCCTCAGGATAATGAGGATTCAAAACGAGGCAGGTGATACTGCCTTCAAAAGTAAATCCAGGGAGGTTTGGCGGTATGTCAGAGGGTTGAGGGCTTGTGGCGCTCACGAATAGAGGGGACAGGTGGAAGGATTTGGGGTCTGGCCCCCAGACCGCCACCTGCAGGGGAGTCGCTTTACAGGGGGTGAAGCAGGTCTTTAGGAGCTCTATCTTTCTCTCCCACCCTGTATTTCCTCTGCTCTCTCCTTTTGTGTCTGTCAGATGCAAGGTCAGTAACAACAACAACAACAACAAAAACAATAACCACCACAGTGACCAAGCAACAAGGGCAGCGAAAGGGGAACAAATGGAGTGCAGGAGCTGTGGATTATTCGTGGCGTAGGCACTCAGCTGTGGCAATAACCCCTTGAGGCAATCAATCCATACATGAAGATGTAATACAGGTAACAGAGACGTATATGTCCCTGTGTGTTTCCACTGAGTTAATGTAAATGCACTTTTATTGACTTCTTCATTTATTTATTACCTTGCCAGGATAATTTCTTTTCATTGCTAAAAAAAAGTGTCCCATCAAGGGTAGCAGTTGGTGCCACACCCAGTTAAGCACTCATGTTACAATGCAGGAGGACTGGGCTTCAACACCCTGGTTCCCACATGCCAGGGGAAATCTTTACAGGTGGTGCGGAAGTGCTGCAGTTGTCTCTCTCTGTGTCTCAAACTCTCTCTACCTCCCTTCCCTCTCAATTCCTGTCTATTTATTCCAGTGAATAATCAAGAAAATAGAAAGTAAAAAAAGAAAAAGGAAAAGGAAATATTCCACGACTTCAAATGGGCTACTCAGGACAATGCTTTCCTTGTTAAGATCCTCACAGCATTCCATATGCAGAAAGGCAAAGACGCCATGTATTTTTTAACCCAGTTTTTATATTTATTTATTTATTTATTTATTTAGGTGCTTATTCATTTTTGTTATTGATGAATTAATGTTTTACATTTGACATTGACTAAGGATCTGACACCAGCGGACTCCAGTACCCCTATATGGTACTCTGCCTCTACAAAACCCATCCATTGACCTGTCCATCCATCCATCCATCCACCCATACATCTATCCATCCATTCATCCATCCATCCATCCATCCTTCCATCCATCCATCCATCCACCAGTCAACCAAGCTAAGTACAAAAGGAGATCTCTCCTTGAATGGTGAGGAGAAACAACGATGCATAGGTAGGTTGCAAAGGCCCAGTTTGGCTGAATAGGGCAGAGGGGCTGAACCTGGGAATGTGTTGGGGCGTGTGGGTTTGGGTGGGATGAGCCGGAGACCCTGTGAGCTGGGTCACATTAGGGGCAGGCAGGGGGTGGAAGGGGTTGCGAACAGCTGTCACTGGAGAAGCATCACAAGTGCTGGAGCTGGTGAGCAGGGCACCTGGAAGAGAGGACAGACAAAGGAGAGAAGCAAAGTGCGGAGGAGAGGAGAGGGGAGAGGATGGTGAGGACAGGAGAGGACAGGAGAGGACAGGATTGGAGGGGACCTGAGAAACCTACCTGGACAAAGGCAGCATACGGACATCCAGGAAGGCAGGCAGGCATGCAGGCAGCTCTGGCCTGGGCTCCCAGGATCCCGGGCGCACCTCCACCTGTCTTCTCTTGGCTGCCAGCCCTGAGGTCCCTCGTCGGTCAGCACTGTCTTCCCATCCTTCCGTCCCTCTGTGCCAGGGCCCAGGCGTCTGGGCGCTGTTGCCTGACCTAGTGGCAGGGCAGTTGGGCTGCCCAGTGCCAGTGTGGCCAGCACAGATTGCCAGGGGCTAGGACATCACAGAGGGCTCATGTGGTTGCTAGGCCATGGGGACCCCGCCCATCCAGTTGACCAGCAGCCATGACCCCCACGCTGAACTTGACCTGAGGGGTGGTGGCCAGCCACCAGAGCCAGAGCCCCAGGCCAAAGCAGGTGCTGGTCGGCCGGGCCAAGGGGCTATGTGCAGATTGGTGTGTGTCTGGGCATGGGGCTGGCGTCTGACAGTCCAGGGCGGGGGACCAAGGTCCGCCAGGCCCCTGTCCCACCATGTGCACTGACACACAGTCTTGCTGACTGACTGACAGTCCCCGCCCCAGAGATACCCACACCAAATCCCTGGGTGCCCTGAGCTGCCCCTGAGGGTTGGTGGGTGCCTGCCTGGACACATGCCTCCGTAATGGAGGCCTCTATTAATCCCGTTGCCTACTGACAGCTGCCCTCCTGCCCCTCCTCCTCCTCCTACGCCTCCTCCTCCTCCTCTTCCTACTCTTCCTCCTCCTCTTTCTCCTCCTCCTCCTCCACCCCCTCCTCCTCTTCCTCATCCTCAGATGGACTCACTCAGGGCCCTTGGCCTAGGCAAGCCAGGGCTGCTGCTCTGGCTTCTGCAGCTTCTATCCAGTGGGGGGGTGTAGGAATCTGTTCCTGTCAGTCCCTGATTCCTGGGACCTTCCATGCCTCCAGCTGCCCCCACTCTCTAGTCCTGACCCCTCCTCAAGGATGCCCCCTTTCCCCTTACCCTCTGTCCCCCAGCTCCCAACTAACATCTACTGTGTTCCTCCCTGCGCTACTTTACTGCCACCCTGCTTCTGCCCTTCAGCCCCGAGGGCCCAGGGCCAGCCCAGCTGCCATCTCACCATCCAGCAGGGGGACCTGCCCTAACCCCCTGCCACCACACCCACACACACAGCCCTGCACACACTCCTGGGCTCCCCTGCCTGCAGCCTGCCTCTCAAACAGTCTCCTTCTGCCCCCTAGCCCCCTTACAGCCTCTGCCACGGACCCCCACAGACACCTGGGCATGAGCAGTGCAGACATGCAAACAGCTCCCCTCGCCCCCACTCCAGTTGCTCCAAGGTTGTCAAGAGTCTTTTTTTCATGCTGTAGGGGAGGGAGTTGAGACAGTCCAATGTCCTGGGGAGCAAGAACTGCAAACAGTCCATCTACAATGTAACATTTGGGTCTCAGGCCGCCCAATCCCTAGTGCGCTGTGCAGACCTTTGACTGGCAAAAACACCCCATCTGAGCGTGAGATCTGGCTGGGCTAGTGGCTCTTTCTGTGGACTAAGAGACAGACAGACAGAGTTTTCAGGTTCAAAACCTATACTTCCCAGAAGATGGTCATTCACTTCGGTAAAAAAAAAAAAAAAAAAAAAAAAAAAAAAAAAAAAAAAAAGGCTTTTTATTTTTTTTTCCTCCTGCCTGGGTAACCTGTCTCCTGCCTGTTTCAAAGTGAAAAAAGGGAAAAATCTTTTTTGGAGCGAAAAGGACCAAAATGCAGGCAGGTGGACTCCGTGGAAGGTGGATGGGGAGTTGCTCCTGCCCTGGCACTAGAGCCCCAGCTGCTGTTCCAGGTGCTCTCTGATAACAGAGATCTCCGTGTGTCGTGTCATGACACTGTCTCCAGGACTGACCCTCAGGATAATGAGGATTCAAAACGAGGCAGGTGATACTGCCTTCAAAAGTAAATCCAGGGAGGTTTGGCGGTATGTCAGAGGGTTGAGGGCTTGTGGCGCTCACGAATAGAGGGGACAGGTGGAAGGATTTGGGGTCTGGCCCCCAGACCGCCACCTGCAGGGGAGTCGCTTTACAGGGGGTGAAGCAGGTCTTTAGGAGCTCTATCTTTCTCTCCCACCCTGTATTTCCTCTGCTCTCTCCTTTTGTGTCTGTCAGATGCAAGGTCAGTAACAACAACAACAACAACAAAAACAATAACCACCACAGTGACCAAGCAACAAGGGCAGCGAAAGGGGAACAAATGGAGTGCAGGAGCTGTGGATTATTCGTGGCGTAGGCACTCAGCTGTGGCAATAACCCCTTGAGGCAATCAATCCATACATGAAGATGTAATACAGGTAACAGAGACGTATATGTCCCTGTGTGTTTCCACTGAGTTAATGTAAATGCACTTTTATTGACTTCTTCATTTATTTATTACCTTGCCAGGAGAATTTCTTTTCATTGCTAAAAAAAAGTGTCCCATCAAGGGTAGCAGGTGGTGCCACACCCAGTTAAGCACTCATGTTACAATGCAGGAGGACTGGGCTTCAACACCCTGGTTCCCACATGCCAGGGGAAATCTTTACAGGTGGTGCGGAAGTGCTGCAGTTGTCTCTCTCTGTGTCTCAAACTCTCTCTACCTCCCTTCCCTCTCAATTCCTGTCTATTTATTCCAGTGAATAATCAAGAAAATAGAAAGTAAAAAAAGAAAAAGGAAAAGGAAATATTCCACGACTTCAAATGGGCTACTCAGGACAATGCTTTCCTTGTTAAGATCCTCACAGCATTCCATATGCAGAAAGGCAAAGACGCCATGTATTTTTTAACCCAGTTTTTATATTTATTTATTTATTTATTTATTTAGGTGCTTATTCATTTTTGTTATTGATGAATTAATGTTTTACATTTGACATTGACTAAGGATCTGACACCAGCGGACTCCAGTACCCCTATATGGTACTCTGCCTCTACAAAACCCATCCATTGACCTGTCCATCCATCCATCCATCCACCCATACATCTATCCATCCATTCATCCATCCATCCATCCATCCTTCCATCCATCCATCCATCCACCAGTCAACCAAGCTAAGTACAAAAGGAGATCTCTCCTTGAATGGTGAGGAGAAACAACGATGCATAGGTAGGTTGCAAAGGCCCAGTTTGGCTGAATAGGGCAGAGGGGCTGAACCTGGGAATGTGTTGGGGCGTGTGGGTTTGGGTGGGATGAGCCGGAGACCCTGTGAGCTGGGTCACATTAGGGGCAGGCAGGGGGTGGAAGGGGTTGCGAACAGCTGTCACTGGAGAAGCATCACAAGTGCTGGAGCTGGTGAGCAGGGCACCTGGAAGAGAGGACAGACAAAGGAGAGAAGCAAAGTGCGGAGGAGAGGAGAGGGGAGAGGATGGTGAGGACAGGAGAGGACAGGAGAGGACAGGATTGGAGGGGACCTGAGAAACCTACCTGGACAAAGGCAGCATACGGACATCCAGGAAGGCAGGCAGGCATGCAGGCAGCTCTGGCCTGGGCTCCCAGGATCCCGGGCGCACCTCCACCTGTCTTCTCTTGGCTGCCAGCCCTGAGGTCCCTCGTCGGTCAGCACTGTCTTCCCATCCTTCCGTCCCTCTGTGCCAGGGCCCAGGCGTCTGGGCGCTGTTGCCTGACCTAGTGGCAGGGCAGTTGGGCTGCCCAGTGCCAGTGTGGCCAGCACAGATTGCCAGGGGCTAGGACATCACAGAGGGCTCATGTGGTTGCTAGGCCATGGGGACCCCGCCCATCCAGTTGACCAGCAGCCATGACCCCCACGCTGAACTTGACCTGAGGGGTGGTGGCCAGCCACCAGAGCCAGAGCCCCAGGCCAAAGCAGGTGCTGGTCGGCCGGGCCAAGGGGCTATGTGCAGATTGGTGTGTGTCTGGGCATGGGGCTGGCATCTGACAGTCCAGGGCGGGGGACCAAGGTCCGCCAGGCCCCTGTCCCACCATGTGCACTGACACACAGTCTTGCTGACTGACTGACAGTCCCCGCCCCAGAGATACCCACACCAAATCCCTGGGTGCCCTGAGCTGCCCCTGAGGGTTGGTGGGTGCCTGCCTGGACACATGCCTCCGTAATGGAGGCCTCTATTAATCCCGTTGCCTACTGACAGCTGCCCTCCTGCCCCTCTTCCTCCTCCTACGCCTCCTCCTCCTCCTCTTCCTACTCTTCCTCCTCCTCTTTCTCCTCCTCCTCCTCCACCCCCTCCTCCTCTTCCTCATCCTCAGATGGACTCACTCAGGGCCCTTGGCCTAGGCAAGCCTGGGCTGCTGCTCTGGCTTCTGCAGCTTCTATCCAGTGGGGGGGTGTAGGAATCTGTTCCTGTCAGTCCCTGATTCCTGGGACCTTCCATGCCTCCAGCTGCCCCCACTCTCTAGTCCTGACCCCTCCTCAAGGATGCCCCCTTTCCCCTTACCCTCTGTCCCCCAGCTCCCAACTAACATCTACTGTGTTCCCAACTAACATCTACTGCGCTACTTTACTGCCACCCTGCTTCTGCCCTTCAGCCCCGAGGGCCCAGGGCCAGCCCAGCTGCCATCTCACCATCCAGCAGGGGGACCTGCCCTAACCCCCTGCCACCACACCCACACACACAGCCCTGCACACACTCCTGGGCTCCCCTGCCTGCAGCCTGCCTCTCAAACAGTCTCCTTCTGCCCCCTAGCCCCCTTACAGCCTCTGCCACGGACCCCCACAGACACCTGGGCATGAGCAGTGCAGACATGCAAACAGCTCCCCTCGCCCCCACTCCAGTTGCTCCAAGGTTGTCAAGAGTCTTTTTTTCATGCTGTAGGGGAGGGAGTTGAGACAGTCCAATGTCCTGGGGAGCAAGAACTGCAAACAGTCCATCTACAATGTAACATTTGGGTCTCAGGCCGCCCAATCCCCAGTGCGCTGTGCAGACCTTTGACTGGCAAAAACACCCCATCTGAGCGTGAGATCTGGCTGGGCTAGTGGCTCTTTCTGTGGACTAAGAGACAGACAGACAGAGTTTTCAGGTTCAAAACCTATACTTCCCAGAAGATGGTCATTCACTTCGGTAAAAAAAAAAAAAAAAAAAAAGGCTTTTTATTTTTTTTCCTCCTGCCTGGGTAACCTGTCTCCTGCCTGTTTCAAAGTGAAAAAAGGGAAAAATCTTTTTTGGAGCGAAAAGGACCAAAATGCAGGCAGGTGGACTCCATGGAAGGTGGATGGGGAGTTGCTCCTGCCCTGGCACTAGAGCCCCAGCTGCTGTTCCAGGTGCTCTCTGATAACAGAGATCTCCGTGTGTCGTGTCATGACACTGTCTCCAGGACTGACCCTCAGGATAATGAGGATTCAAAACGAGGCAGGTGATACTGCCTTCAAAAGTAAATCCAGGGAGGTTTGGCGGTATGTCAGAGGGTTGAGGGCTTGTGGCGCTCACGAATAGAGGGGACAGGTGGAAGGATTTGGGGTCTGGCCCCCAGACCGCCACCTGCAGGGGAGTCGCTTTACAGGGGGTGAAGCAGGTCTTTAGGAGCTCTATCTTTCTCTCCCACCCTGTATTTCCTCTGCTCTCTCCTTTTGTGTCTGTCAGATGCAAGGTCAGTAACAACAACAACAACAACAAAAACAATAACCACCACAGTGACCAAGCAACAAGGGCAGCGAAAGGGGAACAAATGGAGTGCAGGAGCTGTGGATTATTCGTGGCGTAGGCACTCAGCTGTGGCAATAACCCCTTGAGGCAATCAATCCATACATGAAGATGTAATACAGGTAACAGAGACGTATATGTCCCTGTGTGTTTCCACTGAGTTAATGTAAATGCACTTTTATTGACTTCTTCATTTATTTATTACCTTGCCAGGAGAATTTCTTTTCATTGCTAAAAAAAAGTGTCCCATCAAGGGTAGCAGTTGGTGCCACACCCAGTTAAGCACTCATGTTACAATGCAGGAGGACTGGGCTTCAACACCCTGGTTCCCACATGCCAGGGGAAATCTTTACAGGTGGTGCGGAAGTGCTGCAGTTGTCTCTCTCTGTGTCTCAAACTCTCTCTACCTCCCTTCCCTCTCAATTCCTGTCTATTTATTCCAGTGAATAATCAAGAAAATAGAAAGTAAAAAAAGAAAAAGGAAAAGGAAATATTCCACGACTTCAAATGGGCTACTCAGGACAATGCTTTCCTTGTTAAGATCCTCACAGCATTCCATATGCAGAAAGGCAAAGACGCCATGTATTTTTTAACCCAGTTTTTATATTTATTTATTTATTTATTTATTTAGGTGCTTATTCATTTTTGTTATTGATGAATTAATGTTTTACATTTGACATTGACTAAGGATCTGACACCAGCGGACTCCAGTACCCCTATATGGTACTCTGCCTCTACAAAACCCATCCATTGACCTGTCCATCCATCCATCCATCCACCCATACATCTATCCATCCATTCATCCATCCATCCATCCATCCTTCCATCCATCCATCCATCCACCAGTCAACCAAGCTAAGTACAAAAGGAGATCTCTCCTTGAATGGTGAGGAGAAACAACGATGCATAGGTAGGTTGCAAAGGCCCAGTTTGGCTGAATAGGGCAGAGGGGCTGAACCTGGGAATGTGTTGGGGCGTGTGGGTTTGGGTGGGATGAGCCGGAGACCCTGTGAGCTGGGTCACATTAGGGGCAGGCAGGGGGTGGAAGGGGTTGCGAACAGCTGTCACTGGAGAAGCATCACAAGTGCTGGAGCTGGTGAGCAGGGCACCTGGAAGAGAGGACAGACAAAGGAGAGAAGCAAAGTGCGGAGGAGAGGAGAGGGGAGAGGATGGTGAGGACAGGAGAGGACAGGAGAGGACAGGATTGGAGGGGACCTGAGAAACCTACCTGGACAAAGGCAGCATACGGACATCCAGGAAGGCAGGCAGGCATGCAGGCAGCTCTGGCCTGGGCTCCCAGGATCCCGGGCGCACCTCCACCTGTCTTCTCTTGGCTGCCAGCCCTGAGGTCCCTCGTCGGTCAGCACTGTCTTCCCATCCTTCCGTCCCTCTGTGCCAGGGCCCAGGCGTCTGGGCGCTGTTGCCTGACCTAGTGGCAGGGCAGTTGGGCTGCCCAGTGCCAGTGTGGCCAGCACAGATTGCCAGGGGCTAGGACATCACAGAGGGCTCATGTGGTTGCTAGGCCATGGGGACCCCGCCCATCCAGTTGACCAGCAGCCATGACCCCCACGCTGAACTTGACCTGAGGGGTGGTGGCCAGCCACCAGAGCCAGAGCCCCAGGCCAAAGCAGGTGCTGGTCGGCCGGGCCAAGGGGCTATGTGCAGATTGGTGTGTGTCTGGGCATGGGGCTGGCATCTGACAGTCCAGGGCGGGGGACCAAGGTCCGCCAGGCCCCTGTCCCACCATGTGCACTGACACACAGTCTTGCTGACTGACTGACAGTCCCCGCCCCAGAGATACCCACACCAAATCCCTGGGTGCCCTGAGCTGCCCCTGAGGGTTGGTGGGTGCCTGCCTGGACACATGCCTCCGTAATGGAGGCCTCTATTAATCCCGTTGCCTACTGACAGCTGCCCTCCTGCCCCTCCTCCTCCTCCTACGCCTCCTCCTCCTCCTCTTCCTACTCTTCCTCCTCCTCTTTCTCCTCCTCCTCCTCCACCCCCTCCTCCTCTTCCTCATCCTCAGATGGACTCACTCAGGGCCCTTGGCCTAGGCAAGCCAGGGCTGCTGCTCTGGCTTCTGCAGCTTCTATCCAGTGGGGGGGTGTAGGAATCTGTTCCTGTCAGTCCCTGATTCCTGGGACCTTCCATGCCTCCAGCTGCCCCCACTCTCTAGTCCTGACCCCTCCTCAAGGATGCCCCCTTTCCCCTTACCCTCTGTCCCCCAGCTCCCAACTAACATCTACTGTGTTCCTCCCTGCGCTACTTTACTGCCACCCTGCTTCTGCCCTTCAGCCCCGAGGGCCCAGGGCCAGCCCAGCTGCCATCTCACCATCCAGCAGGGGGACCTGCCCTAACCCCCTGCCACCACACCCACACACACAGCCCTGCACACACTCCTGGGCTCCCCTGCCTGCAGCCTGCCTCTCAAACAGTCTCCTTCTGCCCCCTAGCCCCCTTACAGCCTCTGCCACGGACCCCCACAGACACCTGGGCATGAGCAGTGCAGACATGCAAACAGCTCCCCTCGCCCCCACTCCAGTTGCTCCAAGGTTGTCAAGAGTCTTTTTTTCATGCTGTAGGGGAGGGAGTTGAGACAGTCCAATGTCCTGGGGAGCAAGAACTGCAAACAGTCCATCTACAATGTAACATTTGGGTCTCAGGCCGCCCAATCCCTAGTGCGCTGTGCAGACCTTTGACTGGCAAAAACACCCCATCTGAGCGTGAGATCTGGCTGGGCTAGTGGCTCTTTCTGTGGACTAAGAGACAGACAGACAGAGTTTTCAGGTTCAAAACCTATACTTCCCAGAAGATGGTCATTCACTTCGGTAAAAAAAAAAAAAAAAAAAAAAAAAAAAAAAAAAAAAAGGCTTTTTATTTTTTTTTCCTCCTGCCTGGGTAACCTGTCTCCTGCCTGTTTCAAAGTGAAAAAAGGGAAAAATCTTTTTTGGAGCGAAAAGGACCAAAATGCAGGCAGGTGGACTCCGTGGAAGGTGGATGGGGAGTTGCTCCTGCCCTGGCACTAGAGCCCCAGCTGCTGTTCCAGGTGCTCTCTGATAACAGAGATCTCCGTGTGTCGTGTCATGACACTGTCTCCAGGACTGACCCTCAGGATAATGAGGATTCAAAACGAGGCAGGTGATACTGCCTTCAAAAGTAAATCCAGGGAGGTTTGGCGGTATGTCAGAGGGTTGAGGGCTTGTGGCGCTCACGAATAGAGGGGACAGGTGGAAGGATTTGGGGTCTGGCCCCCAGACCGCCACCTGCAGGGGAGTCGCTTTACAGGGGGTGAAGCAGGTCTTTAGGAGCTCTATCTTTCTCTCCCACCCTGTATTTCCTCTGCTCTCTCCTTTTGTGTCTGTCAGATGCAAGGTCAGTAACAACAACAACAACAACAAAAACAATAACCACCACAGTGACCAAGCAACAAGGGCAGCGAAAGGGGAACAAATGGAGTGCAGGAGCTGTGGATTATTCGTGGCGTAGGCACTCAGCTGTGGCAATAACCCCTTGAGGCAATCAATCCATACATGAAGATGTAATACAGGTAACAGAGACGTATATGTCCCTGTGTGTTTCCACTGAGTTAATGTAAATGCACTTTTATTGACTTCTTCATTTATTTATTACCTTGCCAGGAGAATTTCTTTTCATTGCTAAAAAAAAGTGTCCCATCAAGGGTAGCAGTTGGTGCCACACCCAGTTAAGCACTCATGTTACAATGCAGGAGGACTGGGCTTCAACACCCTGGTTCCCACATGCCAGGGGAAATCTTTACAGGTGGTGCGGAAGTGCTGCAGTTGTCTCTCTCTGTGTCTCAAACTCTCTCTACCTCCCTTCCCTCTCAATTCCTGTCTATTTATTCCAGTGAATAATCAAGAAAATAGAAAGTAAAAAAAGAAAAAGGAAAAGGAAATATTCCACGACTTCAAATGGGCTACTCAGGACAATGCTTTCCTTGTTAAGATCCTCACAGCATTCCATATGCAGAAAGGCAAAGACGCCATGTATTTTTTAACCCAGTTTTTATATTTATTTATTTATTTATTTATTTAGGTGCTTATTCATTTTTGTTATTGATGAATTAATGTTTTACATTTGACATTGACTAAGGATCTGACACCAGCGGACTCCAGTACCCCTATATGGTACTCTGCCTCTACAAAACCCATCCATTGACCTGTCCATCCATCCATCCATCCACCCATACATCTATCCATCCATTCATCCATCCATCCATCCATCCTTCCATCCATCCATCCATCCACCAGTCAACCAAGCTAAGTACAAAAGGAGATCTCTCCTTGAATGGTGAGGAGAAACAACGATGCATAGGTAGGTTGCAAAGGCCCAGTTTGGCTGAATAGGGCAGAGGGGCTGAACCTGGGAATGTGTTGGGGCGTGTGGGTTTGGGTGGGATGAGCCGGAGACCCTGTGAGCTGGGTCACATTAGGGGCAGGCAGGGGGTGGAAGGG
The DNA here is from genome assembly GCF_950295315.1 of Erinaceus europaeus. Classification (NCBI taxonomy): domain Eukaryota; kingdom Metazoa; phylum Chordata; class Mammalia; order Eulipotyphla; family Erinaceidae; genus Erinaceus; species Erinaceus europaeus. Next base: position 203,329 of record NW_026647177.1, read on the forward strand.
GTTGCGAACAGCTGTCACTGGAGAAGCATCACAAGTGCTGGAGCTGGTGAGCAGGGCACCTGGAAGAGAGGACAGACAAAGGAGAGAAGCAAAGTGCGGAGGAGAGGAGAGGGGAGAGGATGGTGAGGACAGGAGAGGACAGGAGAGGACAGGATTGGAGGGGACCTGAGAAACCTACCTGGACAAAGGCAGCATACGGACATCCAGGAAGGCAGGCAGGCATGCAGGCAGCTCTGGCCTGGGCTCCCAGGATCCCGGGCGCACCTCCACCTGTCTTCTCTTGGCTGCCAGCCCTGAGGTCCCTCGTCGGTCAGCACTGTCTTCCCATCCTTCCGTCCCTCTGTGCCAGGGCCCAGGCGTCTGGGCGCTGTTGCCTGACCTAGTGGCAGGGCAGTTGGTCTGCCCAGTGCCAGTGTGGCCAGCACAGATTGCCAGGGGCTAGGACATCACAGAGGGCTCATGTGGTTGCTAGGCCATGGGGACCCCGCCCATCCAGTTGACCAGCAGCCATGACCCCCACGCTGAACTTGACCTGAGGGGTGGTGGCCAGACACCAGAGCCAGAGCCCCAGGCCAAAGCAGGTGCTGGTCGGCCGGGCCAAGGGGCTATGTGCAGATTGGTGTGTGTCTGGGCATGGGGCTGGCATCTGACAGTCCAGGGCGGGGGACCAAGGTCCGCCAGGCCCCTGTCCCACCATGTGCACTGACACACAGTCTTGCTGACTGACTGACAGTCCCCGCCCCAGAGATACCCACACCAAATCCCTGGGTGCCCTGAGCTGCCCCTGAGGGTTGGTGGGTGCCTGCCTGGACACATGCCTCCGTAATGGAGGCCTCTATTAATCCCGTTGCCTACTGACAGCTGCCCTCCTGCCCCTCCTCCTCCTCCTACGCCTCCTCCTCCTCCTCTTCCTACTCTTCCTCCTCCTCTTTCTCCTCCTCCTCCTCCACCCCCTCCTCCTCTTCCTCATCCTCAGATGGACTCACTCAGGGCCCTTGGCCTAGGCAAGCCAGGGCTGCTGCTCTGGCTTCTGCAGCTTCTATCCAGTGGGGGGGTGTAGGAATCTGTTCCTGTCAGTCCCTGATTCCTGGGACCTTCCATGCCTCCAGCTGCCCCCACTCTCTAGTCCTGACCCCTCCTCAAGGATGCCCCCTTTCCCCTTACCCTCTGTCCCCCAGCTCCCAACTAACATCTACTGTGTTCCCAACTAACATCTACTGCGCTACTTTACTGCCACCCTGCTTCTGCCCTTCAGCCCCGAGGGCCCAGGGCCAGCCCAGCTGCCATCTCACCATCCAGCAGGTGGACCTGCCCTAACCCCCTGCCACCACACCCACACACACAGCCCTGCACACACTCCTGGGCTCCCCTGCCTGCAGCCTGCCTCTCAAACAGTCTCCTTCTGCCCCCTAGCCCCCTTACAGCCTCTGCCACGGACCCCCACAGACACCTGGGCATGAGCAGTGCAGACATGCAAACAGCTCCCCTCGCCCCCACTCCAGTTGCTCCAAGGTTGTCAAGAGTCTTTTTTTCATGCTGTAGGGGAGGGAGTTGAGACAGTCCAATGTCCTGGGGAGCAAGAACTGCAAACAGTCCATCTACAATGTAACATTTGGGTCTCAGGCCGCCCAATCCCTAGTGCGCTGTGCAGACCTTTGACTGGCAAAAACACCCCATCTGAGCGTGAGATCTGGCTGGGCTAGTGGCTCTTTCTGTGGACTAAGAGACAGACAGACAGAGTTTTCAGGTTCAAAACCTATACTTCCCAGAAGATGGTCATTCACTTCGGTAAAAAAAAAAAAAAAAAAAAAAAAAAAAAAAAAAAAAGGCTTTTTATTTTTTTTTCCTCCTGCCTGGGTAACCTGTCTCCTGCCTGTTTCAAAGTGAAAAAAGGGAAAAATCTTTTTTGGAGCGAAAAGGACCAAAATGCAGGCAGGTGGACTCCGTGGAAGGTGGATGGGGAGTTGCTCCTGCCCTGGCACTAGAGCCCCAGCTGCTGTTCCAGGTGCTCTCTGATAACAGAGATCTCCGTGTGTCGTGTCATGACACTGTCTCCAGGACTGACCCTCAGGATAATGAGGATTCAAAACGAGGCAGGTGATACTGCCTTCAAAAGTAAATCCAGGGAGGTTTGGCGGTATGTCAGAGGGTTGAGGGCTTGTGGCGCTCACGAATAGAGGGGACAGGTGGAAGGATTTGGGGTCTGGCCCCCAGACCGCCACCTGCAGGGGAGTCGCTTTACAGGGGGTGAAGCAGGTCTTTAGGAGCTCTATCTTTCTCTCCCACCCTGTATTTCCTCTGCTCTCTCCTTTTGTGTCTGTCAGATGCAAGGTCAGTAACAACAACAACAACAACAAAAACAATAACCACCACAGTGACCAAGCAACAAGGGCAGCGAAAGGGGAACAAATGGAGTGCAGGAGCTGTGGATTATTCGTGGCGTAGGCACTCAGCTGTGGCAATAACCCCTTGAGGCAATCAATCCATACATGAAGATGTAATACAGGTAACAGAGACGTATATGTCCCTGTGTGTTTCCACTGAGTTAATGTAAATGCACTTTTATTGACTTCTTCATTTATTTATTACCTTGCCAGGAGAATTTCTTTTCATTGCTAAAAAAAAGTGTCCCATCAAGGGTAGCAGGTGGTGCCACACCCAGTTAAGCACTCATGTTACAATGCAGGAGGACTGGGCTTCAACACCCTGGTTCCCACATGCCAGGGGAAATCTTTACAGGTGGTGCGGAAGTGCTGCAGTTGTCTCTCTCTGTGTCTCAAACTCTCTCTACCTCCCTTCCCTCTCAATTCCTGTCTATTTATTCCAGTGAATAATCAAGAAAATAGAAAGTAAAAAAAGAAAAAGGAAAAGGAAATATTCCACGACTTCAAATGGGCTACTCAGGACAATGCTTTCCTTGTTAAGATCCTCACAGCATTCCATATGCAGAAAGGCAAAGACGCCATGTATTTTTTAACCCAGTTTTTATATTTATTTATTTATTTATTTATTTAGGTGCTTATTCATTTTTGTTATTGATGAATTAATGTTTTACATTTGACATTGACTAAGGATCTGACACCAGCGGACTCCAGTACCCCTATATGGTACTCTGCCTCTACAAAACCCATCCATTGACCTGTCCATCCATCCATCCATCCACCCATACATCTATCCATCCATTCATCCATCCATCCATCCATCCTTCCATCCATCCATCCATCCACCAGTCAACCAAGCTAAGTACAAAAGGAGATCTCTCCTTGAATGGTGAGGAGAAACAACGATGCATAGGTAGGTTGCAAAGGCCCAGTTTGGCTGAATAGGGCAGAGGGGCTGAACCTGGGAATGTGTTGGGGCGTGTGGGTTTGGGTGGGATGAGCCGGAGACCCTGTGAGCTGGGTCACATTAGGGGCAGGCAGGGGGTGGAAGGGGTTGCGAACAGCTGTCACTGGAGAAGCATCACAAGTGCTGGAGCTGGTGAGCAGGGCACCTGGAAGAGAGGACAGACAAAGGAGAGAAGCAAAGTGCGGAGGAGAGGAGAGGGGAGAGGATGGTGAGGACAGGAGAGGACAGGAGAGGACAGGATTGGAGGGGACCTGAGAAACCTACCTGGACAAAGGCAGCATACGGACATCCAGGAAGGCAGGCAGGCATGCAGGCAGCTCTGGCCTGGGCTCCCAGGATCCCGGGCGCACCTCCACCTGTCTTCTCTTGGCTGCCAGCCCTGAGGTCCCTCGTCGGTCAGCACTGTCTTCCCATCCTTCCGTCCCTCTGTGCCAGGGCCCAGGCGTCTGGGCGCTGTTGCCTGACCTAGTGGCAGGGCAGTTGGGCTGCCCAGTGCCAGTGTGGCCAGCACAGATTGCCAGGGGCTAGGACATCACAGAGGGCTCATGTGGTTGCTAGGCCATGGGGACCCCGCCCATCCAGTTGACCAGCAGCCATGACCCCCACGCTGAACTTGACCTGAGGGGTGGTGGCCAGCCACCAGAGCCAGAGCCCCAGGCCAAAGCAGGTGCTGGTCGGCCGGGCCAAGGGGCTATGTGCAGATTGGTGTGTGTCTGGGCATGGGGCTGGCATCTGACAGTCCAGGGCGGGGGACCAAGGTCCGCCAGGCCCCTGTCCCACCATGTGCACTGACACACAGTCTTGCTGACTGACTGACAGTCCCCGCCCCAGAGATACCCACACCAAATCCCTGGGTGCCCTGAGCTGCCCCTGAGGGTTGGTGGGTGCCTGCCTGGACACATGCCTCCGTAATGGAGGCCTCTATTAATCCCGTTGCCTACTGACAGCTGCCCTCCTGCCCCTCCTCCTCCTCCTACGCCTCCTCCTCCTCCTCTTCCTACTCTTCCTCCTCCTCTTTCTCCTCCTCCTCCTCCACCCCCTCCTCCTCTTCCTCATCCTCAGATGGACTCACTCAGGGCCCTTGGCCTAGGCAAGCCAGGGCTGCTGCTCTGGCTTCTGCAGCTTCTATCCAGTGGGGGGGTGTAGGAATCTGTTCCTGTCAGTCCCTGATTCCTGGGACCTTCCATGCCTCCAGCTGCCCCCACTCTCTAGTCCTGACCCCTCCTCAAGGATGCCCCCTTTCCCCTTACCCTCTGTCCCCCAGCTCCCAACTAACATCTACTGTGTTCCCAACTAACATCTACTGCGCTACTTTACTGCCACCCTGCTTCTGCCCTTCAGCCCCGAGGGCCCAGGGCCAGCCCAGCTGCCATCTCACCATCCAGCAGGTGGACCTGCCCTAACCCCCTGCCACCACACCCACACACACAGCCCTGCACACACTCCTGGGCTCCCCTGCCTGCAGCCTGCCTCTCAAACAGTCTCCTTCTGCCCCCTAGCCCCCTTACAGCCTCTGCCACGGACCCCCACAGACACCTGGGCATGAGCAGTGCAGACATGCAAACAGCTCCCCTCGCCCCCACTCCAGTTGCTCCAAGGTTGTCAAGAGTCTTTTTTTCATGCTGTAGGGGAGGGAGTTGAGACAGTCCAATGTCCTGGGGAGCAAGAACTGCAAACAGTCCATCTACAATGTAACATTTGGGTCTCAGGCCGCCCAATCCCTAGTGCGCTGTGCAGACCTTTGACTGGCAAAAACACCCCATCTGAGCGTGAGATCTGGCTGGGCTAGTGGCTCTTTCTGTGGACTAAGAGACAGACAGACAGAGTTTTCAGGTTCAAAACCTATACTTCCCAGAAGATGGTCATTCACTTCGGTAAAAAAAAAAAAAAAAAAAAAAAAAAAAAAAAAGGCTTTTTATTTTTTTTTCCTCCTGCCTGGGTAACCTGTCTCCTGCCTGTTTCAAAGTGAAAAAAGGGAAAAATCTTTTTTGGAGCGAAAAGGACCAAAATGCAGGCAGGTGGACTCCGTGGAAGGTGGATGGGGAGTTGCTCCTGCCCTGGCACTAGAGCCCCAGCTGCTGTTCCAGGTGCTCTCTGATAACAGAGATCTCCGTGTGTCGTGTCATGACACTGTCTCCAGGACTGACCCTCAGGATAATGAGGATTCAAAACGAGGCAGGTGATACTGCCTTCAAAAGTAAATCCAGGGAGGTTTGGCGGTATGTCAGAGGGTTGAGGGCTTGTGGCGCTCACGAATAGAGGGGACAGGTGGAAGGATTTGGGGTCTGGCCCCCAGACCGCCACCTGCAGGGGAGTCGCTTTACAGGGGGTGAAGCAGGTCTTTAGGAGCTCTATCTTTCTCTCCCACCCTGTATTTCCTCTGCTCTCTCCTTTTGTGTCTGTCAGATGCAAGGTCAGTAACAACAACAACAACAACAAAAACAATAACCACCACAGTGACCAAGCAACAAGGGCAGCGAAAGGGGAACAAATGGAGTGCAGGAGCTGTGGATTATTCGTGGCGTAGGCACTCAGCTGTGGCAATAACCCCTTGAGGCAATCAATCCATACATGAAGATGTAATACAGGTAACAGAGACGTATATGTCCCTGTGTGTTTCCACTGAGTTAATGTAAATGCACTTTTATTGACTTCTTCATTTATTTATTACCTTGCCAGGAGAATTTCTTTTCATTGCTAAAAAAAAGTGTCCCATCAAGGGTAGCAGGTGGTGCCACACCCAGTTAAGCACTCATGTTACAATGCAGGAGGACTGGGCTTCAACACCCTGGTTCCCACATGCCAGGGGAAATCTTTACAGGTGGTGCGGAAGTGCTGCAGTTGTCTCTCTCTGTGTCTCAAACTCTCTCTACCTCCCTTCCCTCTCAATTCCTGTCTATTTATTCCAGTGAATAATCAAGAAAATAGAAAGTAAAAAAAGAAAAAGGAAAAGGAAATATTCCACGACTTCAAATGGGCTACTCAGGACAATGCTTTCCTTGTTAAGATCCTCACAGCATTCCATATGCAGAAAGGCAAAGACGCCATGTATTTTTTAACCCAGTTTTTATATTTATTTATTTATTTATTTATTTAGGTGCTTATTCATTTTTGTTATTGATGAATTAATGTTTTACATTTGACATTGACTAAGGATCTGACACCAGCGGACTCCAGTACCCCTATATGGTACTCTGCCTCTACAAAACCCATCCATTGACCTGTCCATCCATCCATCCATCCACCCATACATCTATCCATCCATTCATCCATCCATCCATCCATCCTTCCATCCATCCATCCATCCACCAGTCAACCAAGCTAAGTACAAAAGGAGATCTCTCCTTGAATGGTGAGGAGAAACAACGATGCATAGGTAGGTTGCAAAGGCCCAGTTTGGCTGAATAGGGCAGAGGGGCTGAACCTGGGAATGTGTTGGGGCGTGTGGGTTTGGGTGGGATGAGCCGGAGACCCTGTGAGCTGGGTCACATTAGGGGCAGGCAGGGGGTGGAAGGGGTTGCGAACAGCTGTCACTGGAGAAGCATCACAAGTGCTGGAGCTGGTGAGCAGGGCACCTGGAAGAGAGGACAGACAAAGGAGAGAAGCAAAGTGCGGAGGAGAGGAGAGGGGAGAGGATGGTGAGGACAGGAGAGGACAGGAGAGGACAGGATTGGAGGGGACCTGAGAAACCTACCTGGACAAAGGCAGCATACGGACATCCAGGAAGGCAGGCAGGCATGCAGGCAGCTCTGGCCTGGGCTCCCAGGATCCCGGGCGCACCTCCACCTGTCTTCTCTTGGCTGCCAGCCCTGAGGTCCCTCGTCGGTCAGCACTGTCTTCCCATCCTTCCGTCCCTCTGTGCCAGGGCCCAGGCGTCTGGGCGCTGTTGCCTGACCTAGTGGCAGGGCAGTTGGGCTGCCCAGTGCCAGTGTGGCCAGCACAGATTGCCAGGGGCTAGGACATCACAGAGGGCTCATGTGGTTGCTAGGCCATGGGGACCCCGCCCATCCAGTTGACCAGCAGCCATGACCCCCACGCTGAACTTGACCTGAGGGGTGGTGGCCAGCCACCAGAGCCAGAGCCCCAGGCCAAAGCAGGTGCTGGTCGGCCGGGCCAAGGGGCTATGTGCAGATTGGTGTGTGTCTGGGCATGGGGCTGGCGTCTGACAGTCCAGGGCGGGGGACCAAGGTCCGCCAGGCCCCTGTCCCACCATGTGCACTGACACACAGTCTTGCTGACTGACTGACAGTCCCCGCCCCAGAGATACCCACACCAAATCCCTGGGTGCCCTGAGCTGCCCCTGAGGGTTGGTGGGTGCCTGCCTGGACACATGCCTCCGTAATGGAGGCCTCTATTAATCCCGTTGCCTACTGACAGCTGCCCTCCTGCCCCTCCTCCTCCTCCTACGCCTCCTCCTCCTCCTCTTCCTACTCTTCCTCCTCCTCTTTCTCCTCCTCCTCCTCCACCCCCTCCTCCTCTTCCTCATCCTCAGATGGACTCACTCAGGGCCCTTGGCCTAGGCAAGCCAGGGCTGCTGCTCTGGCTTCTGCAGCTTCTATCCAGTGGGGGGGTGTAGGAATCTGTTCCTGTCAGTCCCTGATTCCTGGGACCTTCCATGCCTCCAGCTGCCCCCACTCTCTAGTCCTGACCCCTCCTCAAGGATGCCCCCTTTCCCCTTACCCTCTGTCCCCCAGCTCCCAACTAACATCTACTGTGTTCCCAACTAACATCTACTGCGCTACTTTACTGCCACCCTGCTTCTGCCCTTCAGCCCCGAGGGCCCAGGGCCAGCCCAGCTGCCATCTCACCATCCAGCAGGGGGACCTGCCCTAACCCCCTGCCACCACACCCACACACACAGCCCTGCACACACTCCTGGGCTCCCCTGCCTGCAGCCTGCCTCTCAAACAGTCTCCTTCTGCCCCCTAGCCCCCTTACAGCCTCTGCCACGGACCCCCACAGACACCTGGGCATGAGCAGTGCAGACATGCAAACAGCTCCCCTCGCCCCCACTCCAGTTGCTCCAAGGTTGTCAAGAGTCTTTTTTTCATGCTGTAGGGGAGGGAGTTGAGACAGTCCAATGTCCTGGGGAGCAAGAACTGCAAACAGTCCATCTACAATGTAACATTTGGGTCTCAGGCCGCCCAATCCCTAGTGCGCTGTGCAGACCTTTGACTGGCAAAAACACCCCATCTGAGCGTGAGATCTGGCTGGGCTAGTGGCTCTTTCTGTGGACTAAGAGACAGACAGACAGAGTTTTCAGGTTCAAAACCTATACTTCCCAGAAGATGGTCATTCACTTCGGTAAAAAAAAAAAAAAAAAAAAAAAAAAAAAAAAAGGCTTTTTATTTTTTTTTCCTCCTGCCTGGGTAACCTGTCTCCTGCCTGTTTCAAAGTGAAAAAAGGGAAAAATCTTTTTTGGAGCGAAAAGGACCAAAATGCAGGCAGGTGGACTCCGTGGAAGGTGGATGGGGAGTTGCTCCTGCCCTGGCACTAGAGCCCCAGCTGCTGTTCCAGGTGCTCTCTGATAACAGAGATCTCCGTGTGTCGTGTCATGACACTGTCTCCAGGACTGACCCTCAGGATAATGAGGATTCAAAACGAGGCAGGTGATACTGCCTTCAAAAGTAAATCCAGGGAGGTTTGGCGGTATGTCAGAGGGTTGAGGGCTTGTGGCGCTCACGAATAGAGGGGACAGGTGGAAGGATTTGGGGTCTGGCCCCCAGACCGCCACCTGCAGGGGAGTCGCTTTACAGGGGGTGAAGCAGGTCTTTAGGAGCTCTATCTTTCTCTCCCACCCTGTATTTCCTCTGCTCTCTCCTTTTGTGTCTGTCAGATGCAAGGTCAGTAACAACAACAACAACAACAAAAACAATAACCACCACAGTGACCAAGCAACAAGGGCAGCGAAAGGGGAACAAATGGAGTGCAGGAGCTGTGGATTATTCGTGGCGTAGGCACTCAGCTGTGGCAATAACCCCTTGAGGCAATCAATCCATACATGAAGATGTAATACAGGTAACAGAGACGTATATGTCCCTGTGTGTTTCCACTGAGTTAATGTAAATGCACTTTTATTGACTTCTTCATTTATTTATTACCTTGCCAGGAGAATTTCTTTTCATTGCTAAAAAAAAGTGTCCCATCAAGGGTAGCAGTTGGTGCCACACCCAGTTAAGCACTCATGTTACAATGCAGGAGGACTGGGCTTCAACACCCTGGTTCCCACATGCCAGGGGAAATCTTTACAGGTGGTGCGGAAGTGCTGCAGTTGTCTCTCTCTGTGTCTCAAACTCTCTCTACCTCCCTTCCCTCTCAATTCCTGTCTATTTATTCCAGTGAATAATCAAGAAAATAGAAAGTAAAAAAAGAAAAAGGAAAAGGAAATATTCCACGACTTCAAATGGGCTACTCAGGACAATGCTTTCCTTGTTAAGATCCTCACAGCATTCCATATGCAGAAAGGCAAAGACGCCATGTATTTTTTAACCCAGTTTTTATATTTATTTATTTATTTATTTATTTAGGTGCTTATTCATTTTTGTTATTGATGAATTAATGTTTTACATTTGACATTGACTAAGGATCTGACACCAGCGGACTCCAGTACCCCTATATGGTACTCTGCCTCTACAAAACCCATCCATTGACCTGTCCATCCATCCATCCATCCACCCATACATCTATCCATCCATTCATCCATCCATCCATCCATCCTTCCATCCATCCATCCATCCACCAGTCAACCAAGCTAAGTACAAAAGGAGATCTCTCCTTGAATGGTGAGGAGAAACAACGATGCATAGGTAGGTTGCAAAGGCCCAGTTTGGCTGAATAGGGCAGAGGGGCTGAACCTGGGAATGTGTTGGGGCGTGTGGGTTTGGGTGGGATGAGCCGGAGACCCTGTGAGCTGGGTCACATTAGGGGCAGGCAGGGGGTGGAAGGGGTTGCGAACAGCTGTCACTGGAGAAGCATCACAAGTGCTGGAGCTGGTGAGCAGGGCACCTGGAAGAGAGGACAGACAAAGGAGAGAAGCAAAGTGCGGAGGAGAGGAGAGGGGAGAGGATGGTGAGGACAGGAGAGGACAGGAGAGGACAGGATTGGAGGGGACCTGAGAAACCTACCTGGACAAAGGCAGCATACGGACATCCAGGAAGGCAGGCAGGCATGCAGGCAGCTCTGGCCTGGGCTCCCAGGATCCCGGGCGCACCTCCACCTGTCTTCTCTTGGCTGCCAGCCCTGAGGTCCCTCGTCGGTCAGCACTGTCTTCCCATCCTTCCGTCCCTCTGTGCCAGGGCCCAGGCGTCTGGGCGCTGTTGCCTGACCTAGTGGCAGGGCAGTTGGGCTGCCCAGTGCCAGTGTGGCCAGCACAGATTGCCAGGGGCTAGGACATCACAGAGGGCTCATGTGGTTGCTAGGCCATGGGGACCCCGCCCATCCAGTTGACCAGCAGCCATGACCCCCACGCTGAACTTGACCTGAGGGGTGGTGGCCAGCCACCAGAGCCAGAGCCCCAGGCCAAAGCAGGTGCTGGTCGGCCGGGCCAAGGGGCTATGTGCAGATTGGTGTGTGTCTGGGCATGGGGCTGGCATCTGACAGTCCAGGGCGGGGGACCAAGGTCCGCCAGGCCCCTGTCCCACCATGTGCACTGACACACAGTCTTGCTGACTGACTGACAGTCCCCGCCCCAGAGATACCCACACCAAATCCCTGGGTGCCCTGAGCTGCCCCTGAGGGTTGGTGGGTGCCTGCCTGGACACATGCCTCCGTAATGGAGGCCTCTATTAATCCCGTTGCCTACTGACAGCTGCCCTCCTGCCCCTCCTCCTCCTCCTACGCCTCCTCCTCCTCCTCTTCCTACTCTTCCTCCTCCTCTTTCTCCTCCTCCTCCTCCACCCCCTCCTCCTCTTCCTCATCCTCAGATGGACTCACTCAGGGCCCTTGGCCTAGGCAAGCCAGGGCTGCTGCTCTGGCTTCTGCAGCTTCTATCCAGTGGGGGGGTGTAGGAATCTGTTCCTGTCAGTCCCTGATTCCTGGGACCTTCCATGCCTCCAGCTGCCCCCACTCTCTAGTCCTGACCCCTCCTCAAGGATGCCCCCTTTCCCCTTACCCTCTGTCCCCCAGCTCCCAACTAACATCTACTGTGTTCCCAACTAACATCTACTGCGCTACTTTACTGCCACCCTGCTTCTGCCCTTCAGCCCCGAGGGCCCAGGGCCAGCCCAGCTGCCATCTCACCATCCAGCAGGGGGACCTGCCCTAACCCCCTGCCACCACACCCACACACACAGCCCTGCACACACTCCTGGGCTCCCCTGCCTGCAGCCTGCCTCTCAAACAGTCTCCTTCTGCCCCCTAGCCCCCTTACAGCCTCTGCCACGGACCCCCACAGACACCTGGGCATGAGCAGTGCAGACATGCAAACAGCTCCCCTCGCCCCCACTCCAGTTGCTCCAAGGTTGTCAAGAGTCTTTTTTTCATGCTGTAGGGGAGGGAGTTGAGACAGTCCAATGTCCTGGGGAGCAAGAACTGCAAACAGTCCATCTACAATGTAACATTTGGGTCTCAGGCCGCCCAATCCCTAGTGCGCTGTGCAGACCTTTGACTGGCAAAAACACCCCATCTGAGCGTGAGATCTGGCTGGGCTAGTGGCTCTTTCTGTGGACTAAGAGACAGACAGACAGAGTTTTCAGGTTCAAAACCTATACTTCCCAGAAGATGGTCATTCACTTCGGTAAAAAAAAAAAAAAAAAAAAAAAAAAAAAAGGCTTTTTATTTTTTTTCCTCCTGCCTGGGTAACCTGTCTCCTGCCTGTTTCAAAGTGAAAAAAGGGAAAAATCTTTTTTGGAGCGAAAAGGACCAAAATGCAGGCAGGTGGACTCCATGGAAGGTGGATGGGGAGTTGCTCCTGCCCTGGCACTAGAGCCCCAGCTGCTGTTCCAGGTGCTCTCTGATAACAGAGATCTCCGTGTGTCGTGTCATGACACTGTCTCCAGGACTGACCCTCAGGATAATGAGGATTCAAAACGAGGCAGGTGATACTGCCTTCAAAAGTAAATCCAGGGAGGTTTGGCGGTATGTCAGAGGGTTGAGGGCTTGTGGCGCTCACGAATAGAGGGGACAGGTGGAAGGATTTGGGGTCTGGCCCCCAGACCGCCACCTGCAGGGGAGTCGCTTTACAGGGGGTGAAGCAGGTCTTTAGGAGCTCTATCTTTCTCTCCCACCCTGTATTTCCTCTGCTCTCTCCTTTTGTGTCTGTCAGATGCAAGGTCAGTAACAACAACAACAACAACAAAAACAATAACCACCACAGTGACCAAGCAACAAGGGCAGCGAAAGGGGAACAAATGGAGTGCAGGAGCTGTGGATTATTCGTGGCGTAGGCACTCAGCTGTGGCAATAACCCCTTGAGGCAATCAATCCATACATGAAGATGTAATACAGGTAACAGAGACGTATATGTCCCTGTGTGTTTCCACTGAGTTAATGTAAATGCACTTTTATTGACTTCTTCATTTATTTATTACCTTGCCAGGAGAATTTCTTTTCATTGCTAAAAAAAAGTGTCCCATCAAGGGTAGCAGTTGGTGCCACACCCAGTTAAGCACTCATGTTACAATGCAGGAGGACTGGGCTTCAACACCCTGGTTCCCACATGCCAGGGGAAATCTTTACAGGTGGTGCGGAAGTGCTGCAGTTGTCTCTCTCTGTGTCTCAAACTCTCTCTACCTCCCTTCCCTCTCAATTCCTGTCTATTTATTCCAGTGAATAATCAAGAAAATAGAAAGTAAAAAAAGAAAAAGGAAAAGGAAATATTCCACGACTTCAAATGGGCTACTCAGGACAATGCTTTCCTTGTTAAGATCCTCACAGCATTCCATATGCAGAAAGGCAAAGACGCCATGTATTTTTTAACCCAGTTTTTATATTTATTTATTTATTTATTTATTTAGGTGCTTATTCATTTTTGTTATTGATGAATTAATGTTTTACATTTGACATTGACTAAGGATCTGACACCAGCGGACTCCAGTACCCCTATATGGTACTCTGCCTCTACAAAACCCATCCATTGACCTGTCCATCCATCCATCCATCCACCCATACATCTATCCATCCATTCATCCATCCATCCATCCATCCTTCCATCCATCCATCCATCCACCAGTCAACCAAGCTAAGTACAAAAGGAGATCTCTCCTTGAATGGTGAGGAGAAACAACGATGCATAGGTAGGTTGCAAAGGCCCAGTTTGGCTGAATAGGGCAGAGGGGCTGAACCTGGGAATGTGTTGGGGCGTGTGGGTTTGGGTGGGATGAGCCGGAGACCCTGTGAGCTGGGTCACATTAGGGGCAGGCAGGGGGTGGAAGGGGTTGCGAACAGCTGTCACTGGAGAAGCATCACAAGTGCTGGAGCTGGTGAGCAGGGCACCTGGAAGAGAGGACAGACAAAGGAGAGAAGCAAAGTGCGGAGGAGAGGAGAGGGGAGAGGATGGTGAGGACAGGAGAGGACAGGAGAGGACAGGATTGGAGGGGACCTGAGAAACCTACCTGGACAAAGGCAGCATACGGACATCCAGGAAGGCAGGCAGGCATGCAGGCAGCTCTGGCCTGGGCTCCCAGGATCCCGGGCGCACCTCCACCTGTCTTCTCTTGGCTGCCAGCCCTGAGGTCCCTCGTCGGTCAGCACTGTCTTCCCATCCTTCCGTCCCTCTGTGCCAGGGCCCAGGCGTCTGGGCGCTGTTGCCTGACCTAGTGGCAGGGCAGTTGGGCTGCCCAGTGCCAGTGTGGCCAGCACAGATTGCCAGGGGCTAGGACATCACAGAGGGCTCATGTGGTTGCTAGGCCATGGGGACCCCGCCCATCCAGTTGACCAGCAGCCATGACCCCCACGCTGAACTTGACCTGAGGGGTGGTGGCCAGCCACCAGAGCCAGAGCCCCAGGCCAAAGCAGGTGCTGGTCGGCCGGGCCAAGGGGCTATGTGCAGATTGGTGTGTGTCTGGGCATGGGGCTGGCATCTGACAGTCCAGGGCGGGGGACCAAGGTCCGCCAGGCCCCTGTCCCACCATGTGCACTGACACACAGTCTTGCTGACTGACTGACAGTCCCCGCCCCAGAGATACCCACACCAAATCCCTGGGTGCCCTGAGCTGCCCCTGAGGGTTGGTGGGTGCCTGCCTGGACACATGCCTCCGTAATGGAGGCCTCTATTAATCCCGTTGCCTACTGACAGCTGCCCTCCTGCCCCTCCTCCTCCTCCTACGCCTCCTCCTCCTCCTCTTCCTACTCTTCCTCCTCCTCTTTCTCCTCCTCCTCCTCCACCCCCTCCTCCTCTTCCTCATCCTCAGATGGACTCACTCAGGGCCCTTGGCCTAGGCAAGCCAGGGCTGCTGCTCTGGCTTCTGCAGCTTCTATCCAGTGGGGGGGTGTAGGAATCTGTTCCTGTCAGTCCCTGATTCCTGGGACCTTCCATGCCTCCAGCTGCCCCCACTCTCTAGTCCTGACCCCTCCTCAAGGATGCCCCCTTTCCCCTTACCCTCTGTCCCCCAGCTCCCAACTAACATCTACTGTGTTCCCAACTAACATCTACTGCGCTACTTTACTGCCACCCTGCTTCTGCCCTTCAGCCCCGAGGGCCCAGGGCCAGCCCAGCTGCCATCTCACCATCCAGCAGGGGGACCTGCCCTAACCCCCTGCCACCACACCCACACACACAGCCCTGCACACACTCCTGGGCTCCCCTGCCTGCAGCCTGCCTCTCAAACAGTCTCCTTCTGCCCCCTAGCCCCCTTACAGCCTCTGCCACGGACCCCCACAGACACCTGGGCATGAGCAGTGCAGACATGCAAACAGCTCCCCTCGCCCCCACTCCAGTTGCTCCAAGGTTGTCAAGAGTCTTTTTTTCATGCTGTAGGGGAGGGAGTTGAGACAGTCCAATGTCCTGGGGAGCAAGAACTGCAAACAGTCCATCTACAATGTAACATTTGGGTCTCAGGCCGCCCAATCCCTAGTGCGCTGTGCAGACCTTTGACTGGCAAAAACACCCCATCTGAGCGTGAGATCTGGCTGGGCTAGTGGCTCTTTCTGTGGACTAAGAGACAGACAGACAGAGTTTTCAGGTTCAAAACCTATACTTCCCAGAAGATGGTCATTCACTTCGGTAAAAAAAAAAAAAAAAAAAAGGCTTTTTATTTTTTTTCCTCCTGCCTGGGTAACCTGTCTCCTGCCTGTTTCAAAGTGAAAAAAGGGAAAAATCTTTTTTGGAGCGAAAAGGACCAAAATGCAGGCAGGTGGACTCCATGGAAGGTGGATGGGGAGTTGCTCCTGCCCTGGCACTAGAGCCCCAGCTGCTGTTCCAGGTGCTCTCTGATAACAGAGATCTCCGTGTGTCGTGTCATGACACTGTCTCCAGGACTGACCCTCAGGATAATGAGGATTCAAAACGAGGCAGGTGATACTGCCTTCAAAAGTAAATCCAGGGAGGTTTGGCGGTATGTCAGAGGGTTGAGGGCTTGTGGCGCTCACGAATAGAGGGGACAGGTGGAAGGATTTGGGGTCTGGCCCCCAGACCGCCACCTGCAGGGGAGTCGCTTTACAGGGGGTGAAGCAGGTCTTTAGGAGCTCTATCTTTCTCTCCCACCCTGTATTTCCTCTGCTCTCTCCTTTTGTGTCTGTCAGATGCAAGGTCAGTAACAACAACAACAACAACAAAAACAATAACCACCACAGTGACCAAGCAACAAGGGCAGCGAAAGGGGAACAAATGGAGTGCAGGAGCTGTGGATTATTCGTGGCGTAGGCACTCAGCTGTGGCAATAACCCCTTGAGGCAATCAATCCATACATGAAGATGTAATACAGGTAACAGAGACGTATATGTCCCTGTGTGTTTCCACTGAGTTAATGTAAATGCACTTTTATTGACTTCTTCATTTATTTATTACCTTGCCAGGAGAATTTCTTTTCATTGCTAAAAAAAAGTGTCCCATCAAGGGTAGCAGTTGGTGCCACACCCAGTTAAGCACTCATGTTACAATGCAGGAGGACTGGGCTTCAACACCCTGGTTCCCACATGCCAGGGGAAATCTTTACAGGTGGTGCGGAAGTGCTGCAGTTGTCTCTCTCTGTGTCTCAAACTCTCTCTACCTCCCTTCCCTCTCAATTCCTGTCTATTTATTCCAGTGAATAATCAAGAAAATAGAAAGTAAAAAAAGAAAAAGGAAAAGGAAATATTCCACGACTTCAAATGGGCTACTCAGGACAATGCTTTCCTTGTTAAGATCCTCACAGCATTCCATATGCAGAAAGGCAAAGACGCCATGTATTTTTTAACCCAGTTTTTATATTTATTTATTTATTTATTTATTTAGGTGCTTATTCATTTTTGTTATTGATGAATTAATGTTTTACATTTGACATTGACTAAGGATCTGACACCAGCGGACTCCAGTACCCCTATATGGTACTCTGCCTCTACAAAACCCATCCATTGACCTGTCCATCCATCCATCCATCCACCCATACATCTATCCATCCATTCATCCATCCATCCATCCATCCTTCCATCCATCCATCCATCCACCAGTCAACCAAGCTAAGTACAAAAGGAGATCTCTCCTTGAATGGTGAGGAGAAACAACGATGCATAGGTAGGTTGCAAAGGCCCAGTTTGGCTGAATAGGGCAGAGGGGCTGAACCTGGGAATGTGTTGGGGCGTGTGGGTTTGGGTGGGATGAGCCGGAGACCCTGTGAGCTGGGTCACATTAGGGGCAGGCAGGGGGTGGAAGGGGTTGCGAACAGCTGTCACTGGAGAAGCATCACAAGTGCTGGAGCTGGTGAGCAGGGCACCTGGAAGAGAGGACAGACAAAGGAGAGAAGCAAAGTGCGGAGGAGAGGAGAGGGGAGAGGATGGTGAGGACAGGAGAGGACAGGAGAGGACAGGATTGGAGGGGACCTGAGAAACCTACCTGGACAAAGGCAGCATACGGACATCCAGGAAGGCAGGCAGGCATGCAGGCAGCTCTGGCCTGGGCTCCCAGGATCCCGGGCGCACCTCCACCTGTCTTCTCTTGGCTGCCAGCCCTGAGGTCCCTCGTCGGTCAGCACTGTCTTCCCATCCTTCCGTCCCTCTGTGCCAGGGCCCAGGCGTCTGGGCGCTGTTGCCTGACCTAGTGGCAGGGCAGTTGGGCTGCCCAGTGCCAGTGTGGCCAGCACAGATTGCCAGGGGCTAGGACATCACAGAGGGCTCATGTGGTTGCTAGGCCATGGGGACCCCGCCCATCCAGTTGACCAGCAGCCATGACCCCCACGCTGAACTTGACCTGAGGGGTGGTGGCCAGCCACCAGAGCCAGAGCCCCAGGCCAAAGCAGGTGCTGGTCGGCCGGGCCAAGGGGCTATGTGCAGATTGGTGTGTGTCTGGGCATGGGGCTGGCGTCTGACAGTCCAGGGCGGGGGACCAAGGTCCGCCAGGCCCCTGTCCCACCATGTGCACTGACACACAGTCTTGCTGACTGACTGACAGTCCCCGCCCCAGAGATACCCACACCAAATCCCTGGGTGCCCTGAGCTGCCCCTGAGGGTTGGTGGGTGCCTGCCTGGACACATGCCTCCGTAATGGAGGCCTCTATTAATCCCGTTGCCTACTGACAGCTGCCCTCCTGCCCCTCCTCCTCCTCCTACGCCTCCTCCTCCTCCTCTTCCTACTCTTCCTCCTCCTCTTTCTCCTCCTCCTCCTCCACCCCCTCCTCCTCTTCCTCATCCTCAGATGGACTCACTCAGGGCCCTTGGCCTAGGCAAGCCAGGGCTGCTGCTCTGGCTTCTGCAGCTTCTATCCAGTGGGGGGGTGTAGGAATCTGTTCCTGTCAGTCCCTGATTCCTGGGACCTTCCATGCCTCCAGCTGCCCCCACTCTCTAGTCCTGACCCCTCCTCAAGGATGCCCCCTTTCCCCTTACCCTCTGTCCCCCAGCTCCCAACTAACATCTACTGTGTTCCTCCCTGCGCTACTTTACTGCCACCCTGCTTCTGCCCTTCAGCCCCGAGGGCCCAGGGCCAGCCCAGCTGCCATCTCACCATCCAGCAGGGGGACCTGCCCTAACCCCCTGCCACCACACCCACACACACAGCCCTGCACACACTCCTGGGCTCCCCTGCCTGCAGCCTGCCTCTCAAACAGTCTCCTTCTGCCCCCTAGCCCCCTTACAGCCTCTGCCACGGACCCCCACAGACACCTGGGCATGAGCAGTGCAGACATGCAAACAGCTCCCCTCGCCCCCACTCCAGTTGCTCCAAGGTTGTCAAGAGTCTTTTTTTCATGCTGTAGGGGAGGGAGTTGAGACAGTCCAATGTCCTGGGGAGCAAGAACTGCAAACAGTCCATCTACAATGTAACATTTGGGTCTCAGGCCGCCCAATCCCTAGTGCGCTGTGCAGACCTTTGACTGGCAAAAACACCCCATCTGAGCGTGAGATCTGGCTGGGCTAGTGGCTCTTTCTGTGGACTAAGAGACAGACAGACAGAGTTTTCAGGTTCAAAACCTATACTTCCCAGAAGATGGTCATTCACTTCGGTAAAAAAAAAAAAAAAAAAAAAAAAAAAAAAGGCTTTTTATTTTTTTTCCTCCTGCCTGGGTAACCTGTCTCCTGCCTGTTTCAAAGTGAAAAAAGGGAAAAATCTTTTTTGGAGCGAAAAGGACCAAAATGCAGGCAGGTGGACTCCGTGGAAGGTGGATGGGGAGTTGCTCCTGCCCTGGCACTAGAGCCCCAGCTGCTGTTCCAGGTGCTCTCTGATAACAGAGATCTCCGTGTGTCGTGTCATGACACTGTCTCCAGGACTGACCCTCAGGATAATGAGGATTCAAAACGAGGCAGGTGATACTGCCTTCAAAAGTAAATCCAGGGAGGTTTGGCGGTATGTCAGAGGGTTGAGGGCTTGTGGCGCTCACGAATAGAGGGGACAGGTGGAAGGATTTGGGGTCTGGCCCCCAGACCGCCACCTGCAGGGGAGTCGCTTTACAGGGGGTGAAGCAGGTCTTTAGGAGCTCTATCTTTCTCTCCCACCCTGTATTTCCTCTGCTCTCTCCTTTTGTGTCTGTCAGATTCAAGGTCAGTAACAACAACAACAACAACAAAAACAATAACCACCACAGTGACCAAGCAACAAGGGCAGCGAAAGGGGAACAAATGGAGTGCAGGAGCTGTGGATTATTCGTGGCGTAGGCACTCAGCTGTGGCAATAACCCCTTGAGGCAATCAATCCATACATGAAGATGTAATACAGGTAACAGAGA